>NC_139634.1:22154797-22412297 GCF_964638095.1 Poromitra crassiceps
ATCACTTTTGTGAGCAGTTTCATAGCAACTATTTTCTTTCGATTGAAGTACACACGCTAGCACCTAGCTAGCTGCAGTTTCATCTATTGAAAAATGGGAGCAAAAACAAGTGTTGTGCTTATATTTTGTTTAAATGGTTGGTGTGTGTTGTAATTGCACATTGTTACTGGGTGATGTCTGTCTGTATGCACTTTATTGTGATGCAACTATGAAGCAGTGTCTTTTTACATACTGTATGTACTGAAAACCAAATACCACCAACCCTGGTCGCGTGGCAATTAAAGTTATATTCTATTCTATTCTATTCTATTCTATTCTATCTTTGTTCAGTAGGCTCAACTTTCCCTTTAAAACATAGACATTTGCATACATCTCTCTGGCTCAATCAATTTGCTTCTTTCTCTCCCTCTCTCTCTCTCTCTCTCTCTCTTTCAGGAGGAAGAAGTGTAATGTGTTGGTCTTGTCCCCATCTGATGATGCCTACTACTACTGGCTGATGGTGATTGGTGCTGCTGTTCTCTATAACTGGACCCTCCTAGTCGTCAGGTCAGGAATCGCATATCCTTACTAGGCTACTACTAACGTTACTACTTAGAAAAATATCATTTTATAGAAGTTTTAGTAAATGGATGGTAAATAAACTGCATTTATATAGTGCTTTTATCCAAAGCGCTATACAATGTGCCATTCACCCATTCACACACCGAAGACGGCAAGCTGCCACGCAGGGTGCTGGCACAGCCATCTGGAGCAATTTGGGGTTCAGTGGCTTGCCCAAGGACACTTCAACATGCGGACTGAAGGAGGCAGGGATCGAACCACCAACCTTCTGATTAGTGGATGACCTGCTCTACCTCCTGAGCCACAGCCGCCCCTTTTAGTGAACAAGGCCAATAGAAACAACAAATAAATACATTCCTTTCTTCTGACTATCTACAAGTTATTTTCTATCTATTTTTACTAAAAAAAAAACTCTGGAAAACGGGGGGGGGGGGGGGGGGGGTCATCTTTTTTCCCTCTTTTCCTTTTGTGTGTGCTACAAATCAAATGTTTCATTGTCACGATCTTGTAACTGGTTGGCTTGTTTCCAGGCTTAAAACTCTTTATATAAGGATCTTGTAACTGGTTGGTTTGTTTCCAGGCTTAAAACTCTTTATATAAGGATCTTGTAACTGGTTGGCTTGTTTCCAGGCTTAAAACTCTTTATATAAGGATCTTGTAACTGGTTGGTTTGTTTCCAGGCTTAAAACTCTTTATATAAGGATCTTGTAACTGGTTGGCTTGTTTCCAGGCTTAAAACTCTTTATATAAGGATCTTGTAACTGGTTGGCTTGGTTCCAGGCTTAAAACTCTTTATATAAGGATCGTGTAACTGGTTGGCTTGGTTCCAGGCTTAAAACTCTTTATAGAAGGATCTTGTAACTGGTTGGCTTGTTTCCAGGCTTAAAACTCTTTATATAAGGATCTTGTAACTGGTTGGCTTGTTTCCAGGCTTAAAACTCTTTATATAAGGATCTTGTAACTGGTTGGCTTGTTTCCAGGCTTAAAACTCTTTATATAAGGATTTTCTGAAACATCAATTGAGGAATGAATTGGAAGTGGCTTCCTGGAACCAGCGCTGCGAAAAAGTGGGCAGTCACGGTTGAGCTCTATTACCGGTCACTAATATGTGTGATGCTTCGAGCCTATACCTACGTGCTCTGTGTTTGTGCATCAGATAGCCGACACAGAAAACAACTTCAACAAGTGGTGGATTTCAACCATGTTTTATAGAGAACCATGTTTTATAGACTGCTTACGCTAAGATGTTACTCTCAAAAAGTAGACAAAATGTTTTATTTATTTGTTTGGTAAAGTTTTTAGCATTGCAGTTACAGCCCCCTGCCAGTAGGGGGTGCTGCAGCCCCCTCAGCACCCCTATTCACAGCGTCCCTGTTAATACCAGTACTGAGGGAATGCCTATCTGTGTGTAGGGCCTGTTTTGATGAGCTCCAGATGCACGGTGTGTTGGTTTGGCTGGTACTGGATTATCTCTGTGATGGAGTCTACATCCTGGATATGGCCGTTCGTCTGCGCACAGGTAATAAAATAATGTAACTGAAATGAAACTTCCTGTCCTGAAATCTCCTGGACAGGCGAGATATTCCTACATAAGACATCAGGCACCCCACCCCCCCCTGCACACATACACACACAGATTCTGCATAGCGCCACCTACTGGCAAACACAAAAAAGCGGTTTATCTTGAGAACAGTTTGTTCTTGTTTGTCTGATCGAATTCAAACTTGGGGCGTGCACTTAGGGGGACGTGATGTAGTTCATTGCCGAATTTCATGCAATTCGGTATAGCGCCACGTACTGGCAACACAAAAAGTGGTTGATCTCACGGACCGTTCGTCCAATCGACTTCAAACTTGGGGAGTGCGCTGCTGGGAACCCGACAGAGTGCAGTGCCGAATTTTGTGCAATTCGGCACAGGGGCACCTACTGGCAACACAAAAATTGGTTTGTCTTGAAAACCATTTGTCCGATCGATTTCAAACTGGGGGACTGCGCTGGAACTGCCCAGAACACACACAGACCTTACAACACGACACAATACCGGGCTGGAGTCACAGCAAACTAAATTATCAAGCCATGTAGAGGCCTGGTAATCTAGTTATAAGAAACTATTATCTGGACATTATGATAAGTTGTTTATTATTTTATTTTATTTTATTAACAGCATTTACTCGTACTTTCAATACTGAAGTATATTTAATATCAAAAAATTGCTTTAAGTACAGTAAATATCAGAAATCTTAATACTGTTACTCAAGTAATATTCTAATAGCTGAATTTAACCTCTACCAAAGTCTTTTTCTGGTAAGACATCTGTACTTTTACTCAAGTGTACTTTCAGGTATCATCCACCACTGCATATATATTTGCTTGCTACAGATTTCTTGGATAAGGGTATAATCAAATGCATTTGTCATCTGAGAGAGATTTCTCATGCAAATTGATGATTAAAGTTTATCATTATTATGTTTATACTGTGTGTTAAGGTTTCTTGGATCAGGGCTTGATGGTGAAAGATGTGCGTCGCCTGAGAGAAAGCTACTTTCGTAAAGTCCAGTGTAAACTTGACATCTGCTCCATCCTTCCCACCGATCTGCTGTACCTCACCGTGGGACTCGCCTACACTCCTCTCCTTCGATTCAACCGGCTGCTTCGCTTGCAGCGTCTCTTTGAGTTCTTTGAGCGTACAGAAACGCGAACGGGCTACCCCAACTCTTTCCGCATCTGTAAACTGGTTCTGTACATCCTGGTGATCATCCACTGGAACGCCTGCGTTTACTACAGCTTCTCCAAGGTCCTGGGACTCGGCTCCGATTCCTGGGTTTATCCCAATGCTTCTGACCCAGAGTTTAACTCTCTGGCCAGAAGTTATATATACTGCCTGTACTGGTCCACTCTGACACTGACTACCATTGGAGAGACACCGCCTCCTGTCAGAGATGAAGAGTATCTGTTCTTGGTATTTGACTTCCTGGTAAGTTCACAATGATGTAATCTTAGCTTTGCTGCTAAAATCTTACTTTGACCGATATGTAATCTTAATTCCAATAACACACAACCTCGTGTCTCTGAGACTTCGATACATTCACATGAGCATTTATGATATCCGATGCATCGAGAGTCCTATGTGTTGACGAATGATATGGATTGACGGAGTGCGTAAAAATATCACAATCCTGTCAAAAAATAAAAAGAACTAAACGTAGTTTAACTTTTGACGGAGCCAGGGCAAACGTCATCCACAAATGGACTTTATCAGCCAAGGAAATTTGTACAGACTTTTCCAAAAGGTTTCGAGACGCACCCTCACAACGCAATGCAACCTAGGTGGTTTCAACGCAGTCTTGGTTTGTGAATGTGTCACATGCCAAATTTCCCGAGTGAACCCCACCTTACTCTTCATTCAAGTTTGGGTTGTACTTTTGTCCAAGTCTGTGGTTAGAAAATTGGAGAACATTTCCTTGACTGTTTACACACATTGCCAACCTAAAGGCTAACATTACCAATTGAGCTAGCGATAGCCTCAAACAATCTTTGCCTATTTCAGGGGATTATGAATATAAATACCACAAGAAATTGAATAACGTAGCACTAAGGGATATTCATGGATGGCTTTTAACTTTGCACTTGTGGTTAATTTTCCACCTTATTGTATGAACTTTCTTAGCGTTCACATACGACTCTGCACCCTCTTCAGCCATGTTGGAAAGAGCGATTATGTCACAGATTGGCCAATTCGTGCAGCATCTAGAATCCCAATTTCTCCCACAAAGGGTGTACAGCACATACAGTACATAGGCTACAGTACATGTAAGGTGTACAGCACATACAGTAGGGTGTACAGCAGAACTTGCTGGCCTTTTGTACACAGGGTGTTCATGTGGCAGTTTCTGTTTGGAAACTCACTCAGGAAGTAAATCCGACACCACTTGAATGCAGTTATCGGTACCATTGTGGCCCCCAAATAATCAAATTTATGGAGAATGTATCAATGCACCAAAACCCTGTCAATGACCTGTTTTAGGTTGGCGTTCTGGTTTTTGCCTCCATTGTGGGGAATGTTGGAGCTATGATCTCCAATATGAACGCTACGAGAGCTGGCTTCCAGAGCCGCGTGGACGCGCTGAAGCACTACATGCACTTCAGACACGTCAGCAAGGAGCTGGAGCAGCGCGTCATTCGCTGGTTC
Source organism: Poromitra crassiceps (assembly GCF_964638095.1). Lineage (NCBI taxonomy): Eukaryota > Metazoa > Chordata > Actinopteri > Beryciformes > Melamphaidae > Poromitra > Poromitra crassiceps. Next base: position 22,159,548 of record NC_139634.1, read on the forward strand.
GACTACCTCTGGACCAATCAGAAGGCTGTGGATGAACAGGAGGTGTTGAAGAGCCTGCCCAATAAGCTGAGAGCAGAGATTGCCATTAATGTCCACCTGGAAACACTGAAGAAGGTAAAGGTTCAAACACAATATGAGCCCTTAAAGAGCATGGTGCAGGTTGGAGACCACATTGATGAATATGTGGGAGAGGTATATAGCAATGGGATTGTGACAGTAAATTATTGGTTGATTGCTTATTAATTGGTTGTAGATATCTTTATCGACTCTGTTCCATAATGATCTATGGCTCTTCAAAGATGCTCTCCATCATGCAGAGAATTCCTGAAGCAGATAACATGTATTTTGTCTTGTGACTAGACCAAGGTTGTATTGTCTCTTATGAAGGACTCAAGCGAGCCGTGGACTGGGAAGTGGAAATATACTAGAACTTGTATGAGCTAATGGAAGTTCACAGCAGAGATCAGGGTGGGGAGGGCACCCTACTATCACTATATGAGAGCGTGAAGATGAGAGCTCGAGGCTCTCCTGATGTAAGCGTTTTGACTGTCGGAGAGACTCTGTGCACAGATGTTTACTTGTGGAATAAAATCCTCCTTATATACACTTTAAACGGGCAACTCATTATTCTTGTGGAATAAAATCCTCCTTATATACACTTTAAACGGGCAACTCATTATTGATGGATCAACAAGGCATTTCATTATTTTTCTATTACAGGATTTTAAATCAGACATAGCTGCATTTAGACTCATTTTTGTCAACTGCGGAGGGCACTTGTGATGTCAGCCCCAGCAGAACCAGCAGAACTTTATCCAACGCCCACTTAGAATGTCACCTTTTTTTCTCCACCACATATCTGCCTGTTTTTGTTTGTTTGGTTGGTTGGTTGGTTGTTGTTTTTTTGGTCACTCATATCTGAACACTTGTCAGGAAAACATTTCTAAATGTGTTCTTCAGCTTCCACAAATGGCTTATTGCAGCTATAGCTAAGAAGATATTACCATCAAATGCTATGCCATCTTCTAACCCTGACCATTACCTGTGTGTGTATGTCCACAGGTACGTATATTCCAAGACTGTGAGGCAGGCCTGATGGTAGAGTTGGTGTTGAAACTTCGACCGCAAGTCTTCAGTCCTGGAGACTACGTCTGTCGAAAAGTCAGTATTACTTTTACTACTACTGCTGATAAAATTATATAGACTACTACATTATTAGCCTACTGTTATGGTACTACTACTGTACTACAACTAGCGTGACTGCATCCGTTGTTAGTCAGCTAGCGGCTAGACATTCATTATCTAACAGACCTGCAGTTTTTCCCATCGATCAAACATTGAACATAATGACTTTTACTTCCTATGTAGCCTATTCTCCAACCTTCTGTTTCCTAGGGAGACGTGGGTAAGGAGATGTACATCATTAAAGATGGCCGTCTGGCGGTGGTGGGGGATGATGGCACCAGCCAGTTAGCCGTTCTGACCTCTGGAAGCTGCTTTGGAGAAATCAGCATCCTGAACATCAGTGGCAGCAAGATGGGGAACAGACGCACAGCTAACATCCGCAGTCTGGGCTACTCAGACCTCTTCTGCCTTTCCAAACAGGACCTGATGGATGCACTGCAGGAGTTCCCCCATGCCAGGGCCCAGCTGGAGCAGAGGGGACGGGACATCCTGCAGAAGGAGGGGCTTCTAGAGGAAGTGAATGTGTCTGCAGGGGAGGAGCTTGAGCAGAAGGTGGAGAGGTTGGAATCCAGTTTGGACCGGCTACAGGTAAATACTACAGGAGACCGGGTATGGTTGTAACATCGGGTTATTTGTAACAGCACCATTTCCACCAATCAGGGATAAGATAGTAATATGATCACTATACTGTAGACACACACTTGGGTCCTGATCTTATATGTGCAGTTTCATGGCTGTGTAAGCAGAAATACTGATTTTACAGCCACAACAGTTTTTTTTACATCAGAAAGTAATTATTTGAAGCAAGTTTAATATTTTGATTAACACGGATATCATTGAATATAAAATGATAGAGCATTATGTATATTGTATTGGATTAAACAGTAGTCTTTCAAGTAAACTGTAATGCATTTCATCCATGCTAATCTCAAACCACCATTCTACAACAGCTAGAATTATAATGGCTTCCAGGGGAGGGGATAGTGTTAGTGTGACTCAATGTAATTAACTATAATGTCTTCCAGGGGAGGGGATAGTGTTAGTGTGACTCAATGTAATTAATTATAATGTCTTCCAGGGGAGGGGATAGTGTTAGTGTGACTCAATGTAATGAATTATAATGTCTTCCAGGGGAGGGGATAGTGTTAGTGTGACTCAATGTAATGAATTATAATTGCTTCCAGGGGAGGGGATAGTGTTAGTGTGACTCAATGTAATGAATTATAATTGCTTCCAGGGGAGGGGATAGTGTTAGTGTGACTCAATGTAATGAATTATAATGTCTTCCAGGGGAGGGGATAGTGTTAGTGTGACTCAATGTAATGAATTATAATTGCTTCCAGGGGAGGGGATAGTGTTAGTGTGACTCAATGTAATGAATTATAATTGCTTCCAGGGGAGGGGATAGTGTTAGTGTGACTCAATGTAATGAATTATAATTGCTTCCAGGGGAGGGGATAGTGTTAGTGTGACTCAATGTAATTAATTATAATGTCTTCCAGGGGAGGGGATAGTGTTACTGTGACTCAATGTAATGAATTATAATTGCTTCCAGGGGAGGGGATAGTGTTACTGCGACTCAATGTAATGAATTATAATTGCTTCCAGGGGAGGGGATAGTGTTAGTGTGACTCAATGTAATGAATTATAATTGCTTCCAGGGGAGAGGATAGTGTTAGTGTGACTCAATGTAATGAATTATAATTGCTTCCAGGGGAGGGGATAGTGTTAGTGTGACTCAATGTAATGAATTACAATTGCTTCCAGGGGAGGGGATAGTGTTAGTGTGACTCAATGTAATGAATTACAATTGCTTCCAGGGGAGGGGATAGTGTTACTGTGACTCAAAGTAAAGAATTATAATTGCTTCCAGGGGAGGTGTTACTGTGACTCAATGTAATGAATTATAATTGCTTCCAGGGGAGGGGATAGTGTTACTGTGACTCAATGTAATGAATTATAATTGCTTCCAGGGGAGGGGATAGTGTTACTGTGACTCAATGTAATGAATTATAATTGCTTCCAGGGGAGAGGATAGTGTTACTGTGACTCAATGTAATGAATTATAATTGCTTCCAGGGGAGGGGATAGTGTTACTGTGACTCAATGTAATGAATTATAATTGCTTCCAGGGGAGGGGATAGTGTTACTGCGACTCAATGTAATGAATTATAATTGCTTCCAGGGGAGGGGATAGTGTTACTGCGACTCAATGTACTGTAATGTGAGAAAATATTGAACTCCATCCACACATGAATAATAGTAATAATGATGTTGCCTTCAGACCTGTCTGGCCCGTCTGCAGAGTGAGTTCAACTCCTCACAGCTTCGACTGAAACAGCGAATGACAGCCATGGAGCACAACATCACCACGGCAACCACGGGCAGCGGTTTCCTGTCTGACGCCGACGGCAATGAGAGCGTCTCCGGGGGCGACGGCATACACGGCCAAATCAACATTCGGCTCTGATTGGTTGATTAATTATGGAAGCAGCCATTTTTCTGTTGAATGTAATGGTATTAAGTTACAGGAAAAGTGTTGTGTAACATATCTGGGAAGTCAGTTGGATCAGTGTATGACCAGTGAATCTATGGCTCTCTCTGTCATTGGGAAGATCCATTCAAAGACAAAGTATTTGGCAAGAATATCCAAGTTCCTTGATAAGAAGACCATGGTCTTGGTGGTATTAGCTACGTCTTTAATTCAATGTCACTATGCCTACACCTGTATATCCTGGTAAAGTGGTATAACTAAAAGATCAAAAGACAGGCTTCAAAAAGCTCAGAACCAACTAATGAGGGTCATCCTTAACCTCGGTCCAAGAACACACATTAGCCCAAACCATTTGAATTGAATTGGCTCCCTGTTGAAGGGAGAGTTCAAGAGTTAAAAAACATATCATGGTCTATAAGATTTTAAATAACCTTTGTCCAAATTATTTTACTGAGTATTTTCAATTTGCTCGGGACACCCATGGCCTGAACACGAGGGCTAGTGTAGCGAACCTCAAACAACTCAACCTAAAAAGCAAAGTGGAGAGAAGTACATTCCTCTACACGGGGGGAACTAAATTAAATCTGCTAACTCTCTGAATAGTTTTAAAAACCTTTTAAAAAATCATCCTGCCTAAGCTGCAGCCTTTCTTGGACTGGTTTTTGAACTTGTGTTGGCTTGTATCTCCTTCTTATTCTTGATTGTCCTTTACTGATGTTTTTTCATGTGCAGTATTGTATTGTATTATTGTGTATTGTAGTGTCATTCCTTTCTGTGTTTGCCAAGACCGCAGGACCACAATGGAATTAAGTTTAATGACTTTATTGTGATATAGTTGATGATTTATTTTATACTGTATGCCTCTTGGTGTTTTATTTATTTATTTGCCAAATTTAAAAAAAAAACGTATTTACCCTTCAAAAGTCATGAAAGTGGTCCACGTTTGTGAAGATTATCCTGCTTAACACAAATTTCCACTCCCATAAACTTTTGTTTACCACAGATTTCATGCATTTTGTTAGTCACGATTTGGCGGTGTTTGTCACGATTTTGGGTTGGGACATCATCAGTGATGTCAGAAATCAAATGGTTTCATTGTGACATCAGTGACATCATCAGTGATATCAGAAATCCCACATGATGTTGCGCCCATGGCGCATCATCGCCAGAGTCTCCACTCTCCACCCTAGATTGCTACTTCATAAAAAAAAACATTTTTTTAAACTCTTGCTGTTCTCCATTTGCTAGTGCCATGTATAAATGTAACCTATGTTCTTTCCATCTATTTTAACAACTTTTTCATGTACCGTTTTTCATATTTCATATATTTTGATTTTTTGTCTTGTCTTGTATATCTTTTTCCCCTCATTGCTACCTCTTAAAATACTTTTTTGTTTAAACTTTTTTTTATTGAATATAAAAAACACATTCCTGACATCCTTTTTACAATTTCACTGTAATTTACAGTTTTCATAGCATAAATCCTACACATAGAAGGAACAACAGAGATATACTCGACTAAAATGTTGTACTTTGTTTAAAGGAGAACAGGCAGTTTACTCCCGCTGGTATTGAGCCACTTTGTTTAAAAACTTTCTAGAAAATCCTGCTGAACTTTTTCTGAACCTTTCTATTTCATCAATTGCCCTCACACGTTTTTACTCGTACTTTTACAACTTTGAGCTCTGGGATATTGTCCAATGGAAATCATTTTATTCTAATTATGCTGTCTATTGTTAATAATAAATATTGTGTTAACCCTAACTTTGAACATTCTTTGTGAGTTTGATAACCCTGCCTACACAGTCTGCCTGCCACTAGTGCACTGTGTGTAATCCTGAATGGCTGTGTGTGTGTGTGTGTGAGAGAGAGAGAGAGAGAACCATGCCATACCCTAATGTGGGACACTGCATGCTTTGTAGCAGGCATGTCAATTAGTGACTTGGGACCAAAGTCCAACATCACATGACTGGACGATTTCAGGAAGTGATTTCTTTAAGAAACTGGGGAAAACAGGAAGATCAGGTAGAAACACTGTCCAATTCTCTCTATCTTTCTCTCTCTGTTGGTCTCTCTTTTACTCTTCAGCAAATAACCCTTACTTTCCTGTTTCATTTCCATCCCCAGTAGGTTTTCCAGGCTACACCTCAGACATTACAATCAGATTCAGGTCATTCCCAGTAGATTTTCCAGGCTACACCTCAGACATTACAATCAGATTCAGGTCATTCCCAGCAGGTTTTCCAGGCTACACCTCAGACATTACACTCAGATTCAGGTCATTCCCAGTAGATTTTCCAGGTGGGTACACCTCAGACGTTACGATCAGATTCAGGTCATGCAGGGTTTACAAATTAAACGTTTTGTCTCCATTCCTGTGTGTAATACACTATTAGACTCATCACTTTTAATCAGTGGTGTTATCTTAGTGTGTCTGATTGCATGCTTATGTGTGGGTCTGTGTTTGTGCACATAACCAGTGTAAGTTTCAGAGATGGAGATAAGCAGTGTGTTGCTGTGCATGGTGCTAGTAGCCAGTGTGACACCAGTGTCTGCTGTGGCACAGGTAAGCCCTGCTTTGTGACCTCCCTGGTCTGGATATAGTTATTATTGTGTCTCTATATCTGTATAGTACATATTATGGGCTATGTGGAAACATATCTTTATGTATATATCCTAGCCTGGCGTCATAGAGCGCCTCCTGTTGGCCACCCAGCAGCGTCCCTGGCTGTGGGGCCTCTATGTCTTCGTTGTTGGACTTCCCATCATCCTCTTCGTCAGCCTCATGTGGCCTGACAAGGTACTGTAGTTTTGTGTGTGTGTGTCTGTGTGCGCACACGTGCGTATGTGCGTGTGTCTTTGTGTCTAGTACAAATATAGGAAATCTCATTGTGTGTGTGTGTATGTGTTTCTAGAGATTTGGACCCCCTGATCAGCAGTACTATTACAAGAAGTCTGATGATGCCCAACCAGATGACCCTCAGTTCTCACAACAAGCACAAACCCCGGAAAACAATGGTAACATTATTATTATATCTGTAATTCCAGACATTTCTGTCTATGTCTGTGTCCTTCGCATAATTGGAGAACCGTTCGTCCGATCCACTTGGCATGTGTATAGAGTACTGCAGGGATGACGTAGTTTTGTAGGCTTACCCAGAAATTCCCGCCATCCTGGTTCATAAGGGGAAAGTGAATGGGATTTTAGAATGGGGATTTCAGCGAAGTGTGTTCAGCAAGACAATCTTCACAAATGAGGACCACTTTTATGACTTTTGAAGCATTTTCTGAAAATTACGTATTTACGCATTTAGACTTCAAAGTCCTCATTTCTGAAGATTCTCTTGCTGAACAGTAATACTAGTAGCAGTAGTGGTAGTTTCAGTACTAGTTTAGTAGAAGTGGACGTGGTGGTAGTAATAGTAGGAGCTTTTTATTGTTATTTATCTTGTCAGTATTCTATTCTATTCTATTCTATTCTCTTCTGTTCTGTGTGTAGGGAGGGCTGACAGACCTGTGGCCAGGAGGAGAGACACTCCAGGCAACCTGAGAAAGTGTGATTTAGACCTGAAGGTGAGATTCACAATGCAATTATCTCAATTCAATCAATATTCTGGAAGGTAGTAGTGCAGAGGTAAATTTCCTGCCTACCAACACGAAGGTCACAGGTTCGAGCCCCCGTGTTGCCTACGGTTTGGTCGGGCGTCCATACAGGCCCAATTGGCCGTGTCTGCGGGTGGGAACCCGGTTGCCTCTGGTTGGGGTGCCTGTTCAGGGCGAGGGGAACTGGGGGGAATAGCGTGATCCTCCCATGCGCTACTATGTCCTCCTGTTGAAACCCCTCGCTGTCGCACTAGCATGTGCTAGTCTACAACTCTGCAAGAAAGTAAAAAAAAGCACACACATCCAAACGCTAAAAGACTAGTTGCATATATATATATATATATATATATATATATATATATATATATATATATATATATCTCTTCCACGGCCTTGCCCCCCCATTCAACAAATTTGTGACAAACCGCAACACCAGTGTGAGAACTACAAGAGCCTCCACTAGAGGGGACTGTTGCGTGCCTTTTAGATCCACTAAATTCAGTCAATCTGCATTCACAGTCAAAGCGGGCGGGCTGTGGAACACCCTGCCAGCAGTCATTAAAGGCTGCAGTACTTTCAAAGGTTTTAAATCCTCTGTTAAGAAGTGGCTGAGAGAGGGTCAGTCTTGTGGCCACCTATAGACATTAGTGTGGTCTCATATCCTATTTCTTTTGTGTCCTGACATTATTTATTTTTCACCATCACCTCATTTGCTACTGTGTGATCTTAGTGGATTGGTATCTACCTATATGTGTTCTATTTCACTGTTGTGCGCATTGTATGTGTATTACCTTGCTAATAGTAAGTTTCTTTTTTTAATCATGTATCTTGATTGTTTAGACACTAGGATTTTCTTTTAATTTCTGTATTTGATACGTACTGTGTGCGCACAGGACTCTGTGCGCCCAGGGACTACAGATGCAAATTAGCTTTTAGCTATTTCTGGTGCAATATATTTATTGTGTACTGTCCCTGCTCAAATAAACAATAAAGATAAAGATATATACATATGTATGTGTGTATATATATATATCTATATATATATATCCATTTGGAGTTATTGGGACGCCAATTTCTGTGTGTGTGTGTGTGTGTAGGGTCGATGATTGGCACAGCAACCAGGGTAAAGGGAAAGCTGCATCGGTTCAGAACAACTTCCCCAACAACAGTTGCCATGGGAAAAAGTTCTCTCAGTGCAAACAAACTATTCGGCACAGTACAGCAATGAGTCCACAAGAGGGAGGTGTGCTGTGACAACTTTGACCAGACTGCATGGCTGAAAGTACTACTACTTTGTGTAATACTATAGTAATTGTGAGGACTGGCTCATGTATTTTCAATGCAAATTAAATATTCTGCAATATTTGTTCATTAAACTGTATCTGAGTGAGCAATTTCTTGACAATAAATAAGATTAAAAATGTTTATTGTCACTCTGGTTGTACAGCAGCAGTACAGTTGTATGTTTTTATGCATCAGGTATTGCACTTAGTCAAATATAAATATCTCACTACTATAATAAGGCAGAGAGGGGTTCCACGGCAGCACACAAATATCATTATATAAACTAAAATATACTTTTTCAAATATTCCTAAATGTTCTCAGATTTATGTGAGCTGCTCCTGACCTCAGGGGCTTCATGTCATAATCTGTACTAGAATGTAAAAGTCAAACCAAATTCAGCAGTGAAACACCAACTCAGTCGGCACAATCAAATGTTGGCATTTTATGTTTCTGCATGGGTGGATTTAGTGGGGGGGGCCCCCAGTGTTTTTTTTTTTTTTTTTTTTTGCTCACTACTGTAAATCTCCATGTCACTGTCTGGCTGAATATGATCATAAAATGTATATCCACATTGACAAGCATCACAGGTATCTCTTTGCTAAAGCTGTGACAGGGGGGCCTCTGACAGGGCCTTGCTGCAGCCGCCCCCTCCCTCTGGAAAGCCCTCCCCAGTCACATCTGACACGCCAAAACTCATTGTCTTTCATACTCATGTCATCTTTCCAAAAAAGCCTTTAAAACCCATCTTTTCACTGTGGGTTTTGACCTATAATCTTTTTCTCTCTCTCATCTATTTTATTATTGTTCTCTCTTTATTAAAGTTGTTTTATCCTGTGTTTGTAAAGTGTCTTTGAGCACAGTCAAAAGCAACAGTGAACAATGAAGCGCTACATAATATAAATGTACATTAATAAATATAGTGTACACATACAATAATGAGTATTAATTTTCTGTAATTCTACTAATTCTAATATTTTCTTATAAAATAGGTTTAGGGATTAACAGGTTATAATTTCTAAAACGTGGCATATTATGTTTCTGCAAACCTACAGTCTCAACGTAAATTTGAAACTAAACTGCGGTTAATTTGGAAACCTTGCTACCGTCCACCCCACAAACACTTTGTGTTACAGTCTGGATGTGTCCAACGCGCCCTTTGCGCACCTTGTTTTGTCTGCCGCCACATGTTAATGCCTCCTTGGCCATTCTGTCTACCATTATGGGATAATTATTGATCTTTATTATGGTGTCCCATGTTAACTTTAGGTAAGAAGGGTTACGCTAGAGGTGCCCTTGTATATGGCATAAAGGGTGCGAATCTGAGTTCAAAATGAAATAAAACGTTAGGGTTGTCCTAGTCTCACTGGCCAGCCTCCCTTCCGTCCGAGGAGTCTGGCAACAGGGATAAACTCTCCCCTGCTCAACAGCTGCTCTCCCATTGGAGCGACTGTTTCATCATGTCATTGGCTCCGACCATGTCAATCAGAGCGGCTTCCGCTCCCTCATCCCTGTGTGTCGCTGTAAATAGTGCCCTGCCGCCTCAGTGAAAACAACAACGCTAACTAGCTAGCAAGCTAACGGCAGAACCCTACACGCTAGCTCGTTGCTACACGTTGCTCGTTGCTACACGCAAATTGGATTGTTGGAAACTATTTTCCAAGGGCACTGCCGCTATTAAAGCACCGCCCATCGCAATCCCACTATGGAGATTCTCGTCACTCAGCCTTGCTGTCCATTGCTGTCGCATTGTGACGGGCTGAATACGCTTCAGAGTGAAGTCCTGGCAGGGCGCTTGACATCCAATGGCCAAGATGTGTATGGTTTAAAAGTTGTTATAAAATGGCTCTCTCAAATCAAGCAATCTGATTGGTTCACAGCCATTGTATAAATCCAATAACCCACTCCAATAACCCATGGCCATGGGTTATGGGTTATTGGTTGCCATGGCAACTCTCTTACTAAAAGCCTTTGGTTACCTCAAAAAAAGCAAATGGCGGAGACAGCTGTCAGATCCTTGTGAATCGATCTTCGCTTATAACTTTACTAATACTTCGCAGAAAATTATGTTTTGTACAAGAATAGATGCGGGCTAATGTCTTCTTTGCAAAAAAAAGGCTGTTAACCCCGCATTTAACCCCGTAACGTTAGTTGGTGTCGGGCTTTGCAGAAAGCACTCAGCTTCTCAGCAAGCGCTGAGAATGCAGCACTGAGCTCGAGCTGCCTGTCGGGGTTTCCAGAAAGCTCTCAGCTTCTCAGCAAGCGCCAGGATTGGCCAATGTCAACTTCAGTCTCCAGAACGATCCAATCAAATCACCCGCACGTTCTTGCGGTCCCGCCTTACAGTAGTGTTTCAACTGACTCTATCAGAATACCATGCCAGTCGGACTTATAGTATTATTATTATTATATTATTATACTTGGAAACCATTTTATATGCGGCCTCGTGGGATAACAGCTTATCAGCGGGATATATTCGCCACAACACACTTGCTCTCATGCTATATTGCTTAATTATACCATGGTCTGGGTGAATACTCAATTCTGATGCAAATGGCAAATGGTCTGTTGACCATTCATATCAACGCGCCATTTGAGCTCTATACCACCGTTAAGAGTTAATAGGGCACTTTTATAAGTTTAAAAAAAATTTAGTCGGTCAAAGTAACTATTTAGATTACCCCAGTTGATCAAAATAACGGATATTTAGAAATCAGTCGTTTTCGGAGATCTGCTGATGTTATCAAAAATTATTGGACTTCGCGGAGGCACCAGCTTTGCCTCGGATGGTTCACGCCTCCGCGACCAATAATTTCTGATAATGTACACCTTGTCGTGCATTAACCCTTACTTGGTTGTTTGTTTGTTTTTGGCGGGGGGGGGGGGGGGCATTCAAATTGACGCTGTTCTGGGGCAGCTCATAGCATAAAGGGTAAAGGGTGTAAACGCTGGGCTGTAGGACAACCATAACATTTTTGAACTGTGAATAATGCAAAGCTACTCTAGTGGAGTCCCAGAATAAAATGATAATACAATTTACAAGTGGAAATGAGGTCCCCTTTAAATAAGACAGAAGGTGAGCTGCGTGTATCTTCATAATGAGGGACAGGGCAGCCGGCCCAGTCTGTACAGGTAGAGCAGAGGCTGCAGGGAGCCACAGCTCAGAGCAGCAGCCAGTGCCAGGGCCTTGTACTGGCACCTCATGGTGTAAGGCGAGACTCGACCGTGCATGGGCAGGGTAACGATGAGGGGGAGGTAGTTGAGCGTGAGGACGACCTGGATGATGACGACGGTGACGAAGGCTTTCCTCTTCATGGCGTTCATCTGTCCACTCTCTCCCGTCCCCCCTCTCGCCTCCCTGTCCCCCGGCGGAGGGCTCCTCAGCGTCTGGAGGATGGACAGGCTGCAGAAGGTGTCTATGGCCAGAGTGGGGAGGTACACCGAGCAGAACGTGATGTCGGAGCGCCATCGTAGCACGAGCGGGACTGTCACGCAGTTTAGGAGAAACACCACAACCAAACACCCCCACCTGTAGCGGGCAGCCTTCAGTCTGGAGAGAGGGAGATCAGGATGGAGCATTTCCATGAGTCTGACAAAATATAGATTTATTATTATTCAAATATTTTTATTGGCTTTTCACAGCACTCAATCCTCCAAATTAACACAGACAGAACAAGACAAAAACAAAACCCACAACAATACCAACACTACTCAATAAATCAAAACCAGTCAATTAAATTAAGCCGGTCAGGACAAGAACACAAATATATACACAGATACAATTGACGAATAAACAAAACAAAACAAAATGTACGGTAGGATGGGGGGGGGGGGCAGCTACGCTTCTGTAACCTGTGGGAACTCCGTCTCGAAGTAGGACAGAAACGTTTGCCAGATCTTAAGGTACTTCTGGGTGGAGCCTCGGGCAGTGTGTTTAAGCTGTTCTAGTTTGAGATGGGACATTACCTCTTCTACCCAGCGCTTGTGGGATGGTGCCCTAACCTTCTTCCAGCTGAAGAGTATTAGACGTCTAGCCAGTGATGTAGAGAATGCTATAGCTTCAGCTTGGTGAGTTGGAATTGATGTCTCCTGTGGGACTACACCAAACAGAGCAGTCAATGGATTGGGATCAATGACTCTGTCGCACTGAGGGTAGCTGGGTCTCGACTGCACCTACAGTTTGGGTCTAAACCAGGATATAGCTTGGCCAGCTTGCTCGCCAATAAGTGAAGCCTATGTAGAACTTTAAACTGTACCAACCCGTGCCTAATACATATTGATGATGAGTGCACCAGTGAGACCGCCTCTTGCCAATCTGTTTCCGACAACTCAATTCCCAACTCTTCTTTCCATTTCTCTGCCAGGTGTGTGAGTGATGAGGAGGCGACGCTCTGGATAATATCATACAGTCTAGACACCACGCCCTTGCTAACTGGATCCATACTCAAACAATCATCTATCCACGTGCTCTGTGGAGTTGTTAGAGATAAGTGTTTTTGTACATCGCTACGTATCTGTAAATACCAAAAAAAAATTGCATGAGGAATATCAAAACTCAACTGATCAAATGAAATAAAATGCCCTTCCTTAAAGAGGTCTTTACAAAATATAGATTTGAACCACAACTTTATGTCTGTGTGTGGGTTTTACTGATGTGTGTTATACAGGTGTGTGTGTGTGTGTGTGTGTGTGTGTGTGTGTGTGTGTGTGCGCGCGCGTTTGTGCGCATGCCATGCACGCGTGCGTATGTGTGCGTGCGCGCAGCCAGTAGCCTATATTGTTTGGACACACCATATCTTTACTACTTTCCACATTATAGAATAACTGTAAAGACACGAAAACTATGAAACAACACAAATGGAATGCAGTGACACCCCCCCCCCCCCCCCCAAGAAGCATTAAGCATTAAGATATATCCTATAACTTAGATTTTAGATTATTTTAGCAGCCTTTTTTTTTTTTTTTGCCTTGATGGAAAAGCAAAGTCTTTGGAAAGAAATTCAAACATCGGCATCAACTTCACTATTTCTATTTGTCTAAGTAACACATTTCAAGTATTGAAGCATACTGTAAGCCTAAGCCTAAGCCTACCTCTAAGCCTCTCTAGATCAATTCAGTCAGGTGTGTCCAAACCTTTGTTGTTTTGCTCTTCTTCCAGTGCGAACGACGCGCTTACTTTCAGTTCCTTGCGATGGCAGATGGGAGAACAAGTGAAAAGCAGATGGAAAAATAATTTCTAACATGTTTATCCTCTTCAGTAAAACCAAAGAGAAAACGGCACCAAAGAGGGTTAGGAGGGACAGGCAGCACCAACATCAAAATGTCTGAGTTCTCACCTGAGGTAGTCCACAGGCCGCACCACGGCCAGGTACCTCTCCACACACACCAGGCAGAGGAGCAGCGGCTTGTCCACCAGGACGCCGGTGGCCACGAGTATGAGCCCCTTCTGCATGGCCCAACTCTGCCACATGAAGTGATTGGCCAAGAACAGAGGCGAGATCAAGGAGAAGACCAGCTGGATGAGAGCCAGAAGGAGCGGGAAGAAGTCGGCAGGCAGAACGCCGGACACCTTTGACCTTTTATGTGAACAGAAAGGATAAGTTCTGAGTTAATTGTCATCATTCAAGATTCGAGATTCAATATTTATTGGCCATATCAACAGAGTTGATTGGAATTTGTCTTAGTGAGCTCACATACTTAGACAAGCACATAAAACCACTCACACAATACAAAGACAAACAATTGCAAAGAACATTCAATATCGGAAGGTTACATGTATGTAACTGGTAACCTGAGTGAGACACAATCTCTCCACCTACTAGTTACATATTCCATATGTACAGGAAGCTGACCCCACTGGCGGGGCCCCCAGGGTGCTAGGGGGGCCTCAGCAAATTAATGGAAAAATAAAAAATAAAATATATATATTTTTTATGTGGAAGGAAATAAATTTGTTATATTTGTTAATACTACAGCTATATATTATAGCATATAAAAAGTTATTATATCCTATTTTTATACTGTAGTATTAACTTTTTATATGCTATAATATATGCAGCTACTGTAGTATTAACACATATAATTGAATAGTTTATTTCCACAATTCCTTCCAGTATTTGTTATGCCGATCTTTCTAGTTGCCTGCCAGTCAAAACGTCATCCATCACATAGTCATTGTTGACTTGCTAACCCAGGGGTTCCCAATCTTTTTGGCTTGTGACCCCACAAAAATCTAGGGACCGCAGACATTCGAATTTTGGTACACATCGGTAATATCATCAGTGACATCATCAGTGATGTAATGTAATGGTATGCTGAATTTTTCCTCAGAATTCTGACTTTAGTCTCAGAATTGACATTAAAATCTGAATTCTGACTTTTTTCACAGATTCTTGAATTGAAGAGACTTGAGACTTTTCACCCCCAAAGTTCTGACAGTAAACTCAGAATTCTGACTTTTCCCCATCAGAATTCTGATGTTTTTTTTCAAGAAGTGGTTTGAGACGATAGAGAACACTAAAATACAGAGGAGCAGAGTGTTAAAGTGGTTTGAGACACTAGAGCACACTAAAATACAGAGGAGCAGAGTGTTACAGTGGTTTGAGACAATAGAGAACACTAAAATACAGAGGAGCAGAGTGTTAAAGTGGTTTGAGACAATAGAGAACACTAAAATACAGAGGAGCAGAGTGTTAAAGTGGTTTGAGACACTAGAGAACACTAAAATACAGAGGAGCAGAGTGTTAAAGTGGTTTGAGACAATAGAGAACACTAAAATACAGAGGAGCAGTGTGTTAAAGTGGTTTGAGACACTAGAGAACACTAAAATACAGAGGAGCAGAGTGTTAAAGTGGTTTGAGACACTAGAGAACACTAAAATACAGAGGAGCAGAGTGTTAAAGTGGTTTGAGACACTAGAGAACACTAAAATACAGAGGAGCAGAGTGTTAAAGTGGTTTGAGACAATAGAGAACACTAAAATACAGAGGAGCAGAGTGTTAAAGTGGTTTGAGACAATAGAGAACACTAAAATACAGAGGGGCAGAGTGTTAAAGTGGTTTGAGACACTAGAGAACACTAAAATACAGAGGAGCAGAGTGTTAAAGTGGTTTGAGACAATAGAGAACACTAAAATACAGAGGAGCAGAGTGTTAAAGTGGTTTGAGACAATAGAGAACACTAAAATACAGAGGAGCAGAGTGTTAAAGTGGTTTGAGACAATAGAGAACACTAAAATACAGAGGAGCAGAGTGTTAAAGTGGTTTGAGACACTAGAGAACACTAAAATACAGAGGAGCAGAGTGTTAAAGTGGTTTGAGACAATAGGGAACACTAAAATACAGAGGAGCAGTGTGTTAAAGTGGTTTGAGACACTAGAGAACACTAAAATACAGAGGAGCAGAGTGTTAAAGTGGTTTGAGACACTAGAGAACACTAAAATACAGAGGAGCAGAGTGTTAAAGTGGTTTGAGACACTAGAGAACACTAAAATACAGAGGAGCAGAGTGTTAAAGTGGTTTGAGACAATAGAGAACACTAAGATACAGAGGAGCAGAGTGTTAAAGTGGTTTGAGACACTAGAGAACACTAAAATACAGAGGAGCAGAGTGTTAAAGTGGTTTGAGACAATAGAGAACACTAAAATACAGAGGAGCAGTGTGTTAAAGTGGTTTGAGACAATAGAGAACACTAAAATACAGAGGAGCAGAGTGTTAAAGTGGTTTGAGACACTAGAGAACACTAAAATACAGAGGAGCAGAGTGTTAAAGTGGTTTGAGACAATAGAGAACACTAAAATACAGAGGAGCAGAGTGTTAAAGTGGTTTGAGACAATAGAGAACACTAAAATACAGAGGAGCAGAGTGTTAAAGTGGTTTGAGACACTAGAGAACACTAAAATACAGAGGAGCAGAGTGTTAAAGTGGTTTGAGACAATAGAGAACACTAAAATACAGAGGAGCAGTGTGTTAAAGTGGTTTGAGACAATAGAGAACACTAAAATACAGAGGAGCAGAGTGTTAAAGTGGTTTGAGACAATAGAGAACACTAAAATACAGAGGAGCAGAGTGTTAAAGTGGTTTGAGACAATAGAGAACACTAAAATACAGAGGAGCAGAGTGTTAAAGTGGTTTGAGACAATAGAGAACACTAAAATACAGAGGAGCAGTGTGTTAAAGTGGTTTGAGACAATAGAGAACACTAAAATACAGAGGAGCAGAGTGTTAAAGTGGTTTGAGACACTAGAGAACACTAAAATACAGAGGAGCAGAGTGTTAAAGTGGTTTGAGACAATAGAGAACACTAAAATACAGAGGAGCAGAGTGTTAAAGTGGTTTGAGACAATAGAGAACACTAAAATACAGAGGAGCAGAGTGTTAAAGTGGTTTGAGACAATAGAGAACACTAAAATACAGAGGAGCAGAGTGTTAAAGTGGTTTGAGACACTAGAGAACACTAAAATACAGAGGAGCAGAGTGTTAAAGTGGTTTGAGACAATAGAGAACACTAAAATACAGAGGAGCAGAGTGTTAAAGTGGTTTGAGACACTAGAGAACACTAAAATACAGAGGAGCAGAGTGTTAAAGTGGTTTGAGACACTAGAGAACACTAAAATACAGAGGAGCAGAGTGTTAAAGTGGTTTGAGACAATAGAGAACACTAAAATACAGAGGAGGAGAGTGTTAAAGTGGTTTGAGACACTAGAGAACACTAAAATACAGAGGAGCAGAGTGTTAAAGTGGTTTGAGATAATAGAGAACACTAAAATACAGAGGAGCAGAGTGTTAAAGTGGTTTGAGACACTAGAGAACACTAAAATACAGAGGAGCAGAGTGTTAAAGTGGTTTGAGACAATAGAGAACACTAAAATACAGAGGAGCAGAGTGTTAAAGTGGTTTGAGACAATAGAGAACACTAAAATACAGAGGAGCAGTGTGTTAAAGTGGTTTGAGACAATAGAGAACACTAAAATACAGAGGAGCAGAGTGTTAAAGTGGTTTGAGACAATAGAGAACACTAAAATACAGAGGAGCAGTGTGTTAAAGTGGTTTGAGACAATAGAGAACACTAAAATACAGAGGAGCAGAGTGTTAAAGTGGTTTGAGACAATAGAGAACACTAAAATACAGAGGAGCAGTGTGTTAAAGTGGTTTGAGACACTAGAGAACACTAAAATACAGAGGAGCAGAGTGTTAAAGTGGTTTGAGACAATAGAGAACACTAAAATACAGAGGAGCAGAGTGTTAAAGTGGTTTGAGACAATAGAGAACACTAAAATACAGAGGAGCAGTGTGTTAAAGTGGTTTGAGACACTAGAGAACACTAAAATACAGAGGAGCAGTGTGTTAAAGTGGTTTGAGACAATAGAGAACACTAAAATACAGAGGAGCAGTGTGTTAAAGTGGTTTGAGACAATAGAGAACACTAAAATACAGAGGAGCAGAGTGTTAAAGTGGTTTGAGACAATAGAGAACACTAAAATACAGAGGAGCAGTGTGTTAAAGTGGTTTGAGACAATAGAGAACACTAAAATACAGAGGAGCAGAGTGTTAAAGTGGTTTGAGACAATAGAGAACACTAAAATACAGAGGAGCAGAGTGTTAAAGTGGTTTGAGACAATAGAGAACACTAAAATACAGAGGAGCAGTGTGTTAAAGTGGTTTGAGACAATAGAGAACACTAAAATACAGAGGAGCAGAGTGTTAAAGTGGTTTGAGACAATAGAGAACACTAAAATACAGAGGAGCAGTGTGTTAAAGTGGTTTGAGACAATAGAGAACACTAAAATACAGAGGAGCAGAGTGTTAAAGTGGTTTGAGACAATAGAGAACACTAAAATACAGAGGAGCAGAGTGTTAAAGTGGTTTGAGACACTAGAGAACACTAAAATACAGAGGAGCAGAGTGTTAAAGTGGTTTGAGATAATAGAGAACACTAAAATACAGAGGAGCAGTGTGTTAAAGTGGTTTGAGCGACCTCTGGCTCAGGATGTGGTGGAGCAGCCAGGCGTTGGACGGGAAGCCAAGCAGGAATTCTAAGGCGAAGTTGGTGAGGAGGATGACGAGGCCCGCGGAAGGTCCTTCATCACCATCGCACTCTGCCCAGTGGTAAACTGGATGTCTGGAGGAAGAGTTTGCACCCGATTGGTTCATGCTGGGCGAGGACGAGGAAACATTGGAGAGAGAGAGGAAAGGAGGGAATCATTATAGTCACTGCAAAACAGTATCATTCATGCAAAGGGTTTTCCTCGCCTCCTCCGCCCACCCATAACAAATCTACAGAAACTCCTATTCGGAACAAAACATCCAACACAATTTGTTCATGAGATACATGATAATTCAAGCAGACAGAAATTCAGTTAGGCTAATGTTAACCTGATTGCTTGATAAAATGATCGTGTCATTGTCATACAGAACACTTAGTTCCACTGCATTATCACCAGGGTCATGAACCTTTCCCGTCCCTGTGTGACTGGCCATTTAGTCAGCCCTCGCTCACAGAGTTGGCATGCAGCCTCTCCTCTCTCTCCCCGGAGGGTTTTCATAGTCCACTTCCCAGGCTGATTCCAACTCGGATCAGCGGTGCTCCTCTACTCCGGTGAGCTCCATCAGCAGCTAGCGAATGGAGGTCCCGCTAATTAGCCATTTTTGCCCATTCAGTCGGGCCATAATTACCTCATTTTAAAATCCGATTCCGTTAGGTCACCCGCAGGGTCACTCACTCACACAGACTTCACATTCTTATTTGAGACAATTTCATCTGTCAATTATGATAAAAAAAAATGGCCTATAATGAATGTGATTTGATATAATTGGTGTGTCCAGTGTCCTACTCTGATCTAACAACCAAAAGCTTAGCAGTAAATTCACAATGGACTTGATTGCGGCTGTTGCACCGGATGTTCTACATTTTAGAGATATTGAAAGATAAACACATTTTCCCCCAAAATGAATATACAGCATGACAATTTGTTTCTTATTAATCATGAACATAAGTGTAGCTCTGACAGACCTGGTCCAGTGGTGGCAGCTGCTCAGAGTTCCATGTTCAAATGTAAAAGCTCCTGCCTTTATAAACACTGAGCATGACAGTTGACAAATGACCGGCGGATTTGCATGAAGACGACATGAGCCGATTGTGTGAATGGTGTGAAGGCACATGACACACAACGCTTACTATCTATATGTTCTGTTGCTGCCATTATTTTATTGCTAACTTTCATTTCATCTTTTTTTTCTGAGTGAAAAGACATGTTACAGTAAGGAGGCAACCAGCCTTCTTGATAGGTTACATAGTGGAATTCGGTAACACTTTACAATAACGTACACAAATCCTATAGTAGTTACTGATAAACTAACCATTAACTAATCGCCAGTTAATCATTCGCTAATGAAAAATTTGGCATTAGTTTATCACTAGTTAATCATAGTTAATGAGTAGGTAGTCATTAGTTAATGATTAGTATCTAATTTCCTGAGTAGAGTAGTTAATCAGTACCTAATGATTACTAAATTTCAGCTCGTGAATAGAGTAGTTAATCATTACTTAATGATTCCAAAATGTCAGTGCGTGAATGTATTAGTTAATCATTAGTTAATCATTTGTTAATCTTTTTGTGTACCCTATTGTAAAGTGGTGCATCATACTCAGTAGTTTATGAATACTGAATCATTACCTGTCCATTAGTTACTCTTTTCGCACCCTAATATAAAGTGAAAGATATCCTTATCAAATAAACACTCCCTCCAGGTGAGATTCGAACTCTGACCCCCAAGATTGTTAAATTGTAAGTCTGGTTCTCTACCATCTGAGCTAACCAGCCTGTTACTTGGTAGAGCCATACTATAGGTCTGTAGAGTCAGAGACTAAGTATTATGTCCTATCCACATACTACTTTCTGTTCAAGTACTTATAGTTTTTAAGATATATTCCACCCAAATACTACCTTCTCTCCAAATACTTATAGTTTTAAAGGTATATTCCATCCAAATACTACTTCATGTCCAAGTACTTAGGTATGTTTCAGCCAAATACTACTTATGTCTAAGTACTTGTAAGTACTTGGACAGAAAGTAGTATTTGGGTGGAATATACCTTTAAACTATAATACTTGGTCTCAGGCTCTACATTCAATAGTATGGCTCAAACAAGCAACAGGCTGGTTAGCTCAGATGGTAGAGAACCAGACTTACAATTTAACAATCTTGGGGTTCAGGGTTCGAATCTCACCTGGAGGGAGTGTTTATTTGATAAGGATATCTTTCACTTTATATTAGGGTGCGAAAAGAGTAACTAATGGACAGGTAATGATTCAGTATTCATAAACCACTGAGTATGATGCACCACTTTACAATAGGGTACACAAAAAGATTAACTAATGATTAACTAATACATTCACGCACTGACATTTTGGAATCATTAAGTAATGATTAACTACTCTATTCACGAGCTGAAATTTAGTAATCATTAGGTACTGATTAACTACTCTACTCAGGAAATTAGATACTAATCATTAACTAATGACTACCTACTCATTAACTATGATTAACTAGTGATAAACTAATGCCAAATTTTTCATTAGCGAATGATTAACTGGCGATTAATTAATGGTTAGTTTATCAGTAACTACTATAGGATTTGTGTACGTTATTGTAAAGTGTTACCGTGGAAGTCTAATGATACCAAAGCATCAGAGTTCATTTTACAGTGATATTGATCTGAAATGCTACACGTAGCACTTTTTTTTTTTATACCTATAGCAACAAGACTAGCCAATAAGCTGCACTGTGTAGCCACTGCATTAGCCTCTGGTAGCTTGCAGGGGCGACACTAGAACAAGCATAGCATTGATTTGGCGGGCACGGTGGCGCAGTGTCGCCTCACAGCTAGAAGGTCCTGGGTTCGTTTCCCGCCTGGGACGCTGAGGGTGTGTTCCCCCCATGTCTTCACTGCCTACTGCCCAGGTGGGCTATCTCGTCGAAAGGGCCTTTCGGTGAGAGTTTGCATGTTCTCCACGTGCTCCATATATAACCCCCCTAAAAACATGCAGAAGATCGTCGTCTGACCAGCGGCGGTTGGAAGAAGTTGGTCCCCGGGTGCGTCACTGCAGCTGCCCACACTGCTCCTGGCCTGAACCATGGACGACGAGCCAGGATGGGTCAAACATGGAGGACAAATTTCACGGCACCTCCAAAGCATGCGTGTAGCCTAATGGCTGCTGTTTTGTTTATTTGTTTATTGTACAAACACCAAATACCAAATGGTGTTTGTGACAAATAAAGACGCTGTTTTAAGCCCAAGACCACTGCTGGGGCAGGGATGTAATATTGAATAAAAACAATTATGTTTGGCTGAAAATGGTCATTTCACTGTTTAAAGTTTAGACAGTATTTAGACAGTAGACGGTGTTCAGACTCTAAATATATTGCAGCTGGACAGACTGCTTTGTTTACCATCTAGTTTTCATCACAGCATGCAAAAACCCTAGGCTACATCAGGCATGTTACTGGATACTGACATGGAAATTGACATGTACATAGGCTTTCTATGTGTGTGTGTGTATGTGTTCAAGGGTAGCGCTGATGACTGCTTTCCATAGAACAGTGATTTTCTCGACAGGTGTGCCTTGACAATTTGCATATATGTTAACATAAGTTAATGCTATATTAAGATGTTGGCCTAAACAACCCATTAAAATACACTGACTTTTAAACTGAGTTTGACATTGAGGCATAGTCTTATTTTTCAGAGATCAAAAACACCAAGAATAACAGAGCCCAATGCCTCTTCCGTTGACTGTTCCGAACAGAACACTGAGGAAATCAGCCGAACCACTGCGCTAGAGTGGATACCTCATTTTTACCAAAGGTCCTACAAAGTTCCGTGATGTTACATGAATTCGTTTTGAAGTTATAGGCACTTTTTTGTGATTGGCCACGGGCCACGCTACTGCCTTTTTAAAATGGCGCTGCTGATTGGCTACCGCCTCTGACATAACCACCAAAAGTACCTCAAAGTCTGTTGCACTTGCACACCGTTTCACACTGTTTCAAGGAAACATGACATTCAATGAAGTGGAAGGTAGAGCACGCACATCCACTCAAAAGGCAGGTGCCGGACAAATGGATGAACAAACTAGACAAAATTAATAAAGTCTGCACATCGCAGTAACAGCCAGTCTGCACATCGCAGCAACAGCCAGTCTGCACATCGCAGTAACAGGCTCCCGGACAGTTTATTGACGTTTTGATCATAGAGATCTTGCTGATGAAGATCTCTATCATGATCTTGCTGATGAAGATCTCTATCATGATCTTGCTGATGAAGATCTCTATGATCGAAACGTCAATAAACTGACTGGGAGCCTGTTACTGCAGTGTGCAGACCTTTTTCTTTTTTTTCTAAGATGACATTCAACCCAGAAACTGTAGCAAAACGATACACAATGTATTCAGATTGAACACACCCCAGTTCTTCCTTGGCCCATGACCAACCTTTTTACAAAGTTTGATGGTGTTACGTGAGTCCGTCTGTAAGTCAGGCGCTTTCTTTTGTGATTGGCCATTTCTATTCCCCCCTCCACACCAACGTAACTTTCTGAGATATCCTGCAGACACCCCGGCCAACTCTACTGGTGATTACAGAGGAGAGACACAAATCAAAATTCTGTTTCCTTGTGACTTTAGTAAGAATATTAAAATTTGGACACTTGGCACTAAAGAGTGTTGCACTTTGTAATCCTTGAAGGGAAGACACACCTTCAGTGGCATTTACAGTAGCTGGTATGACAACATCTATTTGAAGTTAGAAATTAGCACTTTATTACTAATCATTCAACCTTTGGAGCTAGACCAGCACCAGACATTCACTAATGCACCTACGGATTTCCAATGTTTGATATATAATATCATATGATCACACTTTCTCTTGTTACTCAACACAATTTGTCAGTGCTTTTAATGCCAGTCTTTTGAAGCAAACACTGGTTAGCTAAAAGGGAAGGAATGGAAAATGTGCTCTGGCAAGTGGAGAACAGAAGGTAGGGACATTACCCTTTGGCCGAACCTCTGCTTTTCAATCCTCTGATGATATATTATACATAAAGGAAAATGGTTATTTTGTTTCCATAAATTATCATCTGTTACATGATGTTACATGATTCCACACAAACAAAGGAGTTGAGTTGAGTTTTCTCATAAGTGCTGGT
Source organism: Poromitra crassiceps (assembly GCF_964638095.1). NCBI lineage: Eukaryota > Metazoa > Chordata > Actinopteri > Beryciformes > Melamphaidae > Poromitra > Poromitra crassiceps. Next base: position 22,183,317 of record NC_139634.1, read on the forward strand.
TTAGTTTAGCCATAAGTGCTGCTGGTTTTGGCCCGTGTGTCTGTTCTGACACTGCAACGTTGTTTTATGACTGTAGAGAATTAGGTATTCTCTCGGTCTCTCTCTCCCTCCCTCCTTGGCTGCAGCTTGTGTTTTGGCTCTCGAGGCGAGGAATATTTTCACTTTTATATTTCGTTTGACTTGTAAGAGTTTACTGGTCTTTGGTTGTGAGCAGGGAGAGGATGGGAGGCCCACTGGTTCTTCTCATAGGAGTGATGGTCTTCATGGATGGCTCTCCGGCTCTGGCTGTAAGTGGATTCAGCATTTCTAAGTACTAATGTTTGGAGAATTATAATCACTGGTGTTCTTGCTACTTTACATTGAATTTGGAAACATTAACATTTCAGTCAACAGACCATCATAACGGTATCGGTATTTTGAATGTGTGTGCACTCTCTACCTCCACCTAACTACATAATTACATACTGTATGCGTATGTAATGTAGGTCTCATCAATGATTTGAGTTTATTTTGTCATAGAGAAAGGTGGGGATACTAAAATGTACTTTTGGGACAGTTACATCAGATCCTGTGCACTGGTAAATGTAACTTCTCTGAGTGTAGTGTAGTTCTGTATGTATATGATTTATTATGACAGATACATGTCCAAAGTGAGGCCAGTCTTCACATCTATAAGTTTGGGTTAAGGTTAAAAGGTTGTGGTGAGGGTTAAAGTAATAATAACCATCAACTTTTTCCTATATTCAATATGGAACATGTTCAATTCTTGTCTGTTTTGCTACTCTATTGCCAAATGATAGCATAGTAATTGAAGCTATAGCCAGTTCATCAAAGTGTTTGCTGTTGTAAACTCCTGGCGATCCTTCTTTCCCAGGAAAACCCCTCTCCTGCTCAGTGATGCCTTTTATGTGTGATGTATTTTATGTTTGCAGCAACAACAGTGGTTTGGGTTTAGGTTCATCAGTTTGTCATGTATTATTATTATTCTCATGTTTGACACCATTTGTCATGTATTAATGTTTGACACGGTTTGTCATGTATTATTATTATTATTCTCATGTTTGACACGGTTTGTCACGTATTAATGTTTGACACGGTTTGTCATGTATCATTATTATTCTCATGTCTGTCTGACACGGTTTGTCATGTATTAATCTGTTTGACATAGTTTGTCATGTATTATTACTATTCTCATGTCTGTCTGACACGGTTTGTCATGTATTAATCTGTTTGACACGGTTTGTCATGTATTATTATTATTCTCATGTCTGTCTGACACGGTTTGTCATGTAGGCCTATTAATCTTTTTGACATAGTTTGTCATGTATTAATCTGTTTGACATGGTTTGTCATGTCTTAGCCAATAACAACCAAGACCAGCCAATAGCAGATTACAATAGAATACTTTTAGTCCAACCTGAAAAGTTTCCCTCAAGGTTATGGGTTAGGCACATGGGTTAGAGAATGCCATTATGAATGAAGGTCCTCTTATATAGGACGAATCAGCGTGATATCACAACAACAAAAAAACACTTCCGGGTGCCACTGCAGCAGTTAACTCGTATGAAATAAAGCTGAAAAGCTGTGCCAAATGTTAATAGCAAAAAAACTATACATCACATCGCTTCTATTTTGACTTTGTGAGTGTTAGCAGAAGTAGCTCAAGGGTCTGATGTATAATATTATGTATGTAGTGTTAAAGTTGTGTGAACTGTCAAAGTGAATTTAGTAAAAAAGTACAGCCTGCTAGAGTGAGACACACTCAAGGCTTGCTCCATAGGGTCCCATTGGCTGGAAAAGCATGAAACATAAACTGTGATTTCTCAAACAGTACAAAAGATAAATTATAGCTGAATTAAGGTGATAAGAGTTCTAAAAGTGGTCACTTGTTTACAGTTTAAATGGAGTGTCTAGCTTAAAGTATGAAGGACTAGTTACAGTTCAAAGAGGGCATGGTTTCACCATAAACTGCTGGTTAAAACCAACGGCAGCTGCCCCCCAGAAGCTGTTGAAGCCGTTTGTTTATCAACATCCTGATCCCTCTATAGATGGTTTTCACGTGATTATTGTGTTGCTAGGGAACAGTTTGAAACCCATCTTATTTCCTGTCAGTTTTGTATTTGCAAATACTGCAACAGGAAATAAGTTTATAAGTATTTTATTGAGAGTATCCTTGTTATTGTATTGTATGTTGGTAGGGACATTCCAAAGTTACTCACAAGAACAAATTGGGAAAGATTGTTAAAGGTTAAGTAAACCCTAAAACACGTTTTCAGCTTTAAACCAATGTATTTGGCTTTTGAGTAGTGTTGCTGAAGGATTCTGTGCAAAATCTCCACATTTGAGTGTGTCCTGGTGGCTCATCTGGTAGCACGCGTACCACAGAGGGTTTCCTGTCAGCCTATTGGCTGATTTCGGTTCTGATGACATCACCAAGAACTGTCCGATCACAGCAGGTTGACAGCTCAGCTGTGCAGTGAGACTCTTGATTTGCACTGTGAAGGCAGAGAGTAGTTCCAGCTCCTCCTTTCTGCTCGGAGGTATGGATACCCCAAGATCACAACCAACAGAGCAAAACCCTCATTTATTCCCATGTCAATAACTCAAACAGGATGTGAGATCTGGTAATCCGGATTAAGGGGATGTGAAGTATACTCATTGTTTTTTTAATCATGATTATTGGAATATAGCTAGTTATCAGCAATATGCACTTTAAATATGCCTGGCTGCTATAGATATGCACTTTAGTGCACTGTATTATATCCGTATTAATGACTGTTACAGATGATAGTGTTGTACAACAAATTGCCTCCTTGGAGGACATTAAAGTTCTCTACCTACCTAGGGGCAAGTAAGTATAGTAATACAAAGTGTGTGTGTGTGTGTGTGTGTGTGTGTGTGTGTGTGTGTGTGTGTGTGTGTGTGTGTGCAGGCGTCAGACAGCTGTCGTGAGGAGGTGGTTCGTCTGAGGCAGCAGGAGAAGCTTCTGCAGAGCCGGGTTCAGAAGCAGGAGATCCTCCTGCACAGACTGCAGCTGCTCAACCAGCCCACGCCTGGCAAGACTAGGGCCAGAGCAGAGCAGCCCCAGGACACACAGCACACCGGTTAGTCTACCAAGCCAGTCTATATCTTCCACAATCTTCCAATGCTCCAGAGACTGTCTGTACTTCAGCACGTTGAAATGTGGCCAGAGGAAGTTGTCATCTTTCAATGAAAAAAAATATATATTTTGAGCGGAGGAAGTTCGATGGGGGATTCAGCATGTTGTGGCGCTATGCGAGTGAGAATTGCAGCAGCCAGCTGCCTTTGTGTGGAGCAGAGCGGAGAGTGCAGCCTGCCGGCCTGGAATCTCAGAGGGGCCGGGGTCTGAATTCGGCCTTAACTAGGTTAACTAACGTTATCCTGGAATGCGATTTTAATGAGCCAGTTACATTTGTTTGCCTCCTTAGACATTACCTTTTGCTTTATTTTGTATGTTACATACTGTACAATTGGCCAAGTTATTAGTTAGTTTATGGGCTAGAAATTCTGCCAAGTTACAGGCACTAGGCAGCCATTTCCTCCATTTCGAGGAGATAAGCCAGCTGCCTTTGTGTGGAGCGGAGAGTGCAGCCTGCCGGCCTGGAATCTCCGAGGGGGCGGGGTCTGAATTTGGCCTGCCCGTTTAGCCTTTCAATGAAAAGTGTCTGAATTTGACAATTTATGGTGTTTTCTTTGGACTAAGTGGGTGGCACTTGTTTCTGAACTGTGTTGGATTGATGCTGTTGTGCGGATGTGTGGAGTGCAGTGTCTGGTGTTTGCTGTTGCTTTATAAGGGAGAGGGATTCTGTGGTTTCTAGGTGCTGGAGAACATGCTCAGCTGATGGCATGATGCTTATCCACTCTTGCTTTCAACCTATTTGGAGTTACTTCTGAAGTTTGTGTGTTTGATGTTCACTGATAAATTAACTGCTAAGTCACCTAGGAAGCTTCTGTGATGACGTGGGTTTGATTTCCACAAAAAACTGCACTGCAGGATATATATTTTTTTTAAATCACATTTTATTGTTGGAACTAGGCAATTTTTAGAGCAATTGAGTTTCAGTCTTTTCCATTTTCACATTTTTCATCATAGTAAACACAGACACACAAAAGTGGGTAACAAAATATGGCTGCCTGGTAAACAAATGTGCATGCCTGGTACAATTTCAAACCGATCAGCCACGTTGGCTGACAACAAGCTCATCAACGCTTTCCCACGCCAGCCATATGCCAGGTTTCAACCTAGCCTTGTTGTTACCTAACCAAGGGCGAATACCTGGTTTCACAAGTGGGGGGGACATAATAAAATGTGGAGCGCCGACCCTCTAGGGGGGTCCGGGGCATGCCCCCCCTGAAGATTTCTTTTTACATTTTAAAGTAAAATGCATCAATTTGGTGCACTCTGAGGGGAAGATTAAGAGGCTAGATCTATGAAGAACTACACACACTAAATACATGCCTTTTAGACACCAACTCCTCCAACTCATCAGAGCTCCGATATGAAAGCAGGTGACATGAACAAGGCATAGAACAATACTGATGTGAAAGCCAGAGCCATATTGAAATCACGTTGGTTGTATTATTATTTATCATTATTATTATTATTATTATTATTAGTGTGCTTTATTTTAAATTCAACCATGTTCACTGCTTACCATGTTCACTTCCTCTCTTCACCTAACCCTTTATACAGCAGCAGGGATGTGCAGAGAATGTTAAATGGTAAATGGACTGTATTTATAGAGCGCATTTTATATAGTCTATCGACTACCCAAAGCTTTTACATGAATACCTCACATTCACCCATTCACACACCGACGGCGTCTGCAGCCATGCAAGGCGCTAACTGCTCGTCGGGAGCAGTTAGGGGTTCAGTGTCTTGCTCAAGGACACTTTGGCACACTGCCGGGAGGAGCCAGCCTCGAACTGGGAACCTTCTGATTCCCAGGCGACAGCTCTACCTCCTGAGCTAATGCCGCCTGTTAGAGGGGCAGGGGCTGGCAAAAAAGTTTTAATGTTTTTAGCCAGATTTAGAGGAATATCTCATTTTAAATTAACATTTGGACTCCACAAACTGAATAATATTAGTACAAAAGTTAAATTTGCTGTTACAATACTGCGAGTGCTGCCTTCAGGGACAGTTTGGAAAGGGGAATTTCCATACAGAGCGCCATTAGAAATGCATTCAGGGTCTGGAGAGGGCACTTTTTACAGACGAGGAAATCCGTGGCAATCTTTTGGAGTAGCCTATAGCTTATAATTAGCAACTCAATTAACATTCTCAGCCATAATATGATGGCTGGTCAAACAGTAGCATATTAAGCATGATTTTTTTCAGTTTACCCACAGTTTTTTCAGTTTAAAAAGTGGGGGGGACAGAATCAAGGTTTTGAAAAGTGCCCAGTGGAAAATTCGCCCCTGACCTAACCCAAACCATAATCCTAACCTTAAATAGTTTTACTTGCATAAACATAAAGAAAGTTGATAAAGTTGTCTTATTTGCATCTAACATTGGAGAGGCAGCGAGGTTTTCAAATTAACCGCCATTTTGTTTCAAATTTAAGTTGAGATCGTACGTATCCCTGGTTTGCAGACACGTAAAATGCCAACGTTTTATTCTGGCGACTGGGTTGAAATATCTCATCCAACATCCATCTAAAATCAGTGAAAAAGCTGAAACGGGGAAAATAAAATACATAAAATATTTAATGTGTGTGTGTGTGTGTGTGTGTCAGACTGTTCCCAGCTCTTCAGTTCTGGCTCCAAATCCAGTGGTTTCTACAGGATCAGACCCCATGGCAGCCCCTCTCCAGTAACAGTCTACTGTGACATGACTGAAGGAGGCGGATGGACGCTCATACAGAGGCGAACAGATGGCACTGAGAGGTTCAACAGGTCTGTCTGTCTGTCCATCCATCCATCTATTATCTATGTATCTATCTACTGTATGTATGTATCTATGTATCTATCTATGTATCTATCTATCTATCTATCTATCTATCTATCTATCTATCTATCTATCTATCTATCTATCTATCTATCAGGTCATGGACTGAGTATAAAGATGGTTTTGGAGACATGGAGTCAGAATCAGGAGAGTTTTGGTTTGGAAATGACAACCTGCATTACATCACTGCACAAGGTCAGCATTTTTTCTGCATTCATTTATGATTTATTCATGCATGAGAGTATCTGTTTGTGAAGAAATCAAGGTAGACAAGACAGCATCATTGAAATGTCTAGTATGTACGGAAGGAGTCCCGGGAGGATCCGGCTGGTTGCACGGCAGCCGCTCTGGACTCGACCTCCCCGATAACTCTCTCAGAACCCGCCTCGGGCGTCCCTCGATGGACCATGAAGGCCGAGAGTTCGTTACGGGCGCTCTTCCTGGTCTGCTGCAGAGGCATCCATGACTAATGGGTGAGAGCCCTCGGCATTCGTTATCGATAGCGCACATTCGCCCGGGAATGACGGTTAGAACATTGGATGCAGTTAGGCTACCTCCTAACCTCGCGTCACCAGGCTCTTCTCGGCGAGAAAGAGCCTGGCTTCCGTTCACAATTGATTTTGTCACCCTACCTGGTTCCGGCCTAGAGCCCGCCCTAGACAGGAAGGGCAGCGTTTCTAGCTCGTCAACTTTTACGTTAACTTGACAATTTGACACAAGTATCAGAACGGCAAACAACAAAACAAAAGATGGACGTACCGAACGAAGTTTTTGAAGAAGTTCTTGTAGAAACATTGCGGATTCACAATCTCACATCTTTTAAGCCAATACAGAAGCTTTGCATCGGACAATTAATCGAGGAAAGAGACGTCAAGCTAACGGCAACAAAGACGTTTTTTGGCGCACTTCCTTCCGGTGTTCATTCTGGTTCCGTGGTTTACGCCCCCATGACAAAAAGCGGGGTGTGAGGTGCCCAGACTAGGCTACCTCCATTCCCCCCACACCCCGATAGCGGGGGAGTGCCTTCTGTATGTTCACTGCTATCATCTGTGGCACCCCGGCTTCTGTATGTTCACTGCTATCATCTGTGGCACCCCGGCAGGCCTGATTGCCGTCCTTAGCAGTCCATCCCGTCATGAATAGGCACCTGGCAGGGAACTTTTCTAACAAGTCTAAGCCAATTTACATGACTTCAGTAACATGATGAGATGGCATTGTTCTCTGTGTCTAGAGTCAAGATAAGGGTTTGGTTGTGTTTTGCTGTTGGCATTCGTCTGTCTGCTGCAGGTAATTATTCTCTAAGGATCAACCTGGAAGACTTTGAGGGGAACCAGCGCTATGCCGAGTACAAGGACTTCAAAGTGGCTCACGAAAAGGTAGGGGGGTTGATGGGGGGTTGGATGGCTCTTTAGTAGGGGTGGGACAAAATATCAAAATATTGTGATACTTCGTCTTGCAATACAAACGGCATCAATACACTAGAGCCAAATCTTTTTTTTATTTTTATTTACAAGTTGATTATGATTAAGCACTGAAATGTGTATTTTTTTGCATTCATTCATTCATTTTTGTTAAACTGGAAACTATGAATGAAGTTTGGAAACATTCAGCTGCTACACTGCAACGAGTGTGGCCAACTTCAGTGACATGCTCATAGGGTTACTGCTGCGAGGAGCCGATGGCTATGCCGACCGGGTGGTCGGCATAACGTTAGTTACAATTAAGCACGTCGACAATGTTTTCTCACTGTCAGCTGGGTTGACAGATACTAGCTAGTCCGACCGGGCACAGCCAGCGTTCATCACTGCTCGTTAAAAATGTCCAAATAGGCGTTATTCTGATAAACTGGTCACATATTTGGATGTTACGTTCTCATCCGAAAAAATATTAAAGCTATACCAGTTGGGGTTTTTTTTGCTTGAAAACAGCTTTTTGGCAAGTCTAAAAATGATAAAGGTACGAGTAATCTACTTGCGGGTCTAAAATGGAATAACGATTACAAAATGACGTTATGCAGAAGCCTCCTGATATGGGCAAATGATAAGGTGAATAGGTCGCTCGGTCCACAAAAAGTCCACCACCCAGTTTCTGCCCTAGGAGGCTTAAATTTGGCATGGAGATCAAGTGTGTGTGTAGGACAGGTACAGGTGTGTGTTCATTCATACCAATTGGCTAAAATGTGTGTGTGTGTGTGTGGGGAGGGGGGGGCAATTTAAAAAAATGCAGGGTGGCAGACGCATAGGGTGGGCTGCCCCTGCCATCATGCATTTCGTAAATTTGCATGTGGTCACAGCTATTGCGAATTCACGCTTGTTTATTCTTCAATTACACAGATAGGCTATCATGTATCGTAGATGTATTGTCTTGCAATGTACTGAGTCACAGAATCGCTGTGTCGTGATGTATCATAGTAATGTATTGAGTATCATAGAATGGCTGTGTCGTAACACCATGGTTATTGAACATACACTACCGTGGAGTTCCTCTGCAATTCCCACCCCCGCTATTTAGATGTGTGGACAGAGTTTACTTGCCTTGGATGCATCCATAGACTGTGGAGCAGCGACCGTGGATGCATCAGATGTCGGAATCTCTCTCTCTCTGCAGGAGCAGTACCGACTCGCCTTTGGAAGCTGTTCAGGCACCGCAGGAGATTCTCTGTCCGGCGGCTATCAGGTGGGCGTGGCAGTGTGGGCCAGCCACCAGGGCATGAGGTTCAGCACCTACGACCGGGACAACGACAACTACAGCGGGAACTGCGCCCAGGAGGACAAAGGAGGCTGGTGGTTCAACAGGTTAGGGCTTTACTCCAGAGTAGCTACCTCCATCCTTTACAGAAAAAAAATCACCAAAGATTATTTCCTCATCTCTCTCTCTCTCAGGTGTCACTCAGCCCATCTCAATGGCCGGTACTACCCTCATGGCCACTACAGCGGGGTCACAGACGACGGGGTGGTTTGGTACACTTGGCGGGGATGGTGGTACTCCATGAAGACCAGCATCATGAAGCTGCGACCCTCTGACTTCAGAATGGACCCAATCGATGACCCCAATGCTGTTCGGAACCTCGGCCCTCCTAGCCCAGGGACGATTCAATCAGATTAGCATATAATATGACCTATAATATGATTTTCTGCATATGGTTTATAAGCACTGTTCTTATGCAGCCATTACACATCATGCATGTTGTATTGTTATGCTGTGGCTAGTTCACTAACACTTGGATTAAAAGGATGCCTTCACATGCAGTGGTTTAAGATGACAAATTCCTTTAAGGTTAATCATCATACTCCACTTTATCTCAACTCACCTTAGCAAAGAATATAGTGTAGCAGCTCTATCTCAGTATCACTTCAATTATAACCAAGAGTTGAAAAAATAAAACGTTATTGTCTGTGGAATTATTTTGTTCTAGTGCAGTGCCGTTCCTCTCCCCTTCACACATGCTCTCTCACTCCTTCAAACCCTCCACCCATCCTCCCCCTGCTTGCACTGCTCCCCCAATTGGTCAAAATTGCATGGAATTCGACACTGAAAGGGCTGCACTGAAGCGATGTGTTTATCAGACACGCAGAGAGGAGAGAAAAAACCAGCAGCAGCCGGCTGCACCAATTTATAGGCAAAATCCGTTGGGATTCAACTGGATTCAACACATTAACATGTCAGAATGGTCAGAAGAAGTTGCCAGATTTGTCGCTAGTCACTTTTGAGAAATAAAGTCACCAGGGGGTCTGAAAAGTACAAAGTCGCCAAGCTGGCAACACTGGGTTTCGCTAGCGAGCAGCGACGGTCGCATCGACCAATGACATTAATTGGGGGCGACGTCCCCGGGGTGTGGTCATCCCGACCCCATCCTTGGAAAAAAAATCACCTCGGCAAACTGGTAAAGCAGACGTTATGAGACCAATGGAGCGCGTTTATACAACGTAGTCACAACTGCATTTTGTTAGTAAGGTTAGGTAGGTAGCTTTATAAATCAGGATAGGTACTACGTGTGTTTGCATACCGGTATAAGTGCATCTGAGCTCAGCTGTGACTCTACCAAGCCCCTCCGCTGGAGACTCAACCAACCGTTTGGGGAGCACTTGCCAAGGAATCTATACAGATATTCATAAATGCTAACATTATCTTTCTTACTAGGATATTTCATACCAGGTCCCTTACATCTTAATTGTTTTTTTTATAGTGGCTGTATTGTGCCTGAGAATGCAAGAGCTGTGGAATATCATAAATTATGTGATTTGATTTGCGATCCTGTGGTTTTAATGAAAAAAAAAGTTTTTCAATTCCTTCTTGCTTCACTATAGTCTACATCAGCGTTTCTCAACTGGTGGGTCGCGACCGCGGGGCCGTTTTGATTGGGTCGCGGACATTGGCCCAAAAAAAAAAAAAAAAAAAAAAAATGTTTTTGATTTCATTTGAGTTAAATTCAGATTATTGAAACTGGATTAGCCTGACCAGTTTTACTTGTTTAACAAGCTGAAGCATATGCTCTGCCTGTAATTCAAGAGAAGTCTGCCTTTTCATTTCATATTTAATTTTAGTTCAATTCAGATGATTGAAACTGGATTAGCATGGCCCCAGTTTAATTAAAAGTTATGACCAGTTTAACTAAAAAGCATATAGCCTGCCTGTGATTCAAGAAAAGTCTGCCTTTTTATTTCATATTAGTTAAATTCAGACTATTGAAACTGGATTAGCATGACCAGGTTAACTTGTTTTATTATTATTATTATTATTATTATTATTATTATTATTATTATTAACTTGTTTAAAAACATAGGCATGTACTGTAATTCAAGATAAGTCTGCCTTTATTTCATATTTCATACAGTTCAAACAAGACTTTCTGAGCATGACCAGTTTGACTTGTTTAAATTTAATAGGCCTGTAATTCAAGTCTGCCTTATTTCAATTGGTTTTTAGCCCTAGTTGCACTTCTGTTGCACTTTTTTGTTCATTTGAGGTTTATAACAGTGCATGAACGCATTGTGTATTAAATTAATGCGCTATTTTTTGTGCAATAAATTTGAGTGGTTTAAAAAAAAATCGGAAATTTGGGTCGCGACTTCATGACAAGGAAAATAGTGGGTCCTGAGGCTACACCAGTTGAGAACCACTGGTCTACATTGTATGTATATTGCAGTAGATAGTTGCACATAGTTGTATTCCATCTGTAAACATTATTTGATAAATGAAAACCACCAACAATACACATTTGCACATCTGAACAGTTTTTGCTATAATCAATTTAGTACACCTGATGATGTGAATATCTAGTGATGCACGGCTTGCACGCATTCAAATCCACTTCAAACCTGTACATTTGTCGACGATTTTTTTTTTGTTTATTTGTTGTATTCATCTCAATATCCTAAAATTGCTGTAGCGCCCCCTATTGGCACACTTTGCCCACACACCAAACCTGACACCTGAACAGTGTTTTTGCTTGGAGGTGATTGGAGGCAACTCCAGATGAACAGACACATCGCCAATTATAGTAGCATGAAATATTCTTTAGTATCCCCGGTTGTAGGTTGTGTACAATTTATTTTCACAATACCAAAACAAAACAAAAAAATCAAGAAACAAAAAATGTCACAATTTTTTGTGGCAATTTATTGCTTATATAAACGCTCTCTAAACAATTTTTGGTAAAAATAAAATCTATCAATCACAAATAAAAGTGTCACAATGACTTTTACATGACATTATATTGCACAATTATAAGCCTTTTCTTTTTACAACGATCACAGAACACAAGTGTTGTTGCTCAGGTTGTGTGTTGGAGGAATGTTGAGAGGTCTGTGGGCAATGAAAAACATGCTGGCTGCCTTTACAGGGCAACAGAAAAGCTCAACTTAGGCTCCATTGGCTGCGTTCACCTTTAGTTCCACAAGACGTTACTTAAGCCTCGTCATCTACACTAGAAATCCATGCTCTGGACAGGATGTGCCATGGGCGCACACTTTTTTTGGGGTGTGACTAAACTCATGCCAACTCGTGTGTTTAGCTTTGCACCCTCTACAGGAGTTTCTCTGGCTCGAGATGATTTCTTGTCATCAGTGATGTCACCAGTGATGTCACTCGAGCAATTGTGATGTCATCAATGATGTCACTTGAGCAATTGTGATGTCACTCAAGCAATTGTGATGTCATCAGTGATGTCACTTGAGCAATTGTGCGCCACGGAGCGGAACCGGGCCCCCTTATTTTAGTACTAAGATACCTTTGAAGGCAGGCTTTGTGGTACAAGTGTGATCGCTCTGGTGAGACTGTGATCTAAACATGGAGGAGTCAGAATCCGTGTGGTTCCTCCTTGTATAGACCAAACACACTCCTTGCTAGCAGAGCTTTGCAAAGGTAGTGAGCACACTCACCAAATAAGAGTAAAAATTCAGGTGCACGGCACAAAAGTAACAATAAAAAGCATAAAAACCTTGAAAGGACATTCATTGAGTGCTGGCATCCCTTGCTTTTTATTCCTCCTTGTAGACACAAGACGTCCACCTCACAATGAGAGAAACTTCAGCTTTTCTATTGTGCTGTCAAGCCAGCCCTGCACAAGATGTCCACTTCACAAGGAGAGAAACTTCAGCTTTTCTATTGTGCTGTCAAGCCAGCCCTGCATGGCTTCACAAAACAGTTGAACAGAATGGTCCTGTGTCTGTTATGACCAACACAGCTCCTTTCTGTCTCAGCTTGAAACAAAAACATCATCTCTCCCTTGGGCGTGGCAGGTTATGATTGGTCAGCTACAGAAAGGCCTGAAATATGAACTAGCAGAACCCTAGTTTCACCCAAAGAGTATGTTCAGATGTGTTCCACCTCCATGTTAAGTTCAGTACACAGTTCCTTGAGTAACATCTCCATCAATACCTAACAGAGACAGAGAGAAAGACAATAAAGTAAGCATGAATTTTATGTAACTGTACGTCAGTGGTGTAGTGGTCCCTGGAGAAGTGGGTCGACTGTAATTTACGCCCCCCCCCCCCCCCCCCCCCCCCCCGGCCGCTATTTGATCTAGTTTCAACTACTTTTGCTGGGCAGTCACTATTGGTGTCCACAAAAACAACATTCTGATTGAATTATACATGTAGGCTACAATGTAACAATGAGAACAGTTAGGCTACCATAACCTGAGCATTAGTCTACTGAATTTAGTTCATTGATACAAAAATTTCAAACCAACTCACGAAGTTAATTTGAACCAAAGTAGCTGCCAAAATAATGGAAGCATTCAAGTAATTGAGGGATGCATTATTATAGAAAGCAGGCTAAATTTCTCCCCCCAATGTGTGACTGTTTCTCTCTTGACTTACAGTAACAAGTTTTATTTCGAAAATCGACAGGATGTTTTATTTTATTATTCTCGTGAATTCCTGTCCAGCTCGATCTGCTCTGTGCTGCTTGACGCAACTCAAAGAGAGGAGCGAAAATACACAGGCCGATTTGTTTAGTGGAGCAGAGCGGAGAACCGCTTCGGGCACGCCTCTGGTGGACACAGGCATTCACTAGACACTAGACAGACTGCTACCAGCTCCAGTGTCCGCCTCGCGGTCGTAATGCAACGTTTCCTGGTGGAATCTCAATCTGCCCGGCAGAGACTTTAGGCAGAAAGAGAAAATACTTGAATGGACGCGCATCAAAGGAGCTTTAGAAGTGAGTAGACGCAAAGCCGTCTGAAAAATAAGTAGGTAGACGGCGTCTACCTGTGTCTACCCTCCACTACACCACTGCTGTACATGATAAATACAGACAAAAATACTGTGAAATCTGTCTTTTTGCCCCCCCCCTTTAGGATATTAGTAATGGTGGTGTGTTTATGTCTTGCGCTTACATAGAGAAGGTGTTTGTTGGCACTAGCCTCCTGCAGGGCATTGAAGATCTTGATGATCCCGTAGCGGGCGTTCTGTTGGCCAACTAGATTTGCTAGGGCTTCTGATAGCGGAGATGACATTGAGACAGAGTAAAGAGACAAGAGAAGTCAGAAGTTAAAGCACATGGAGACAGAGTCGAGAGGTCAGAAGTTAAAGCACATGGAGTCTAGCGCAGCGTTCCCCAAAGAGCAGCCCATGCTGTAATTGCAAAAAAAAAAAGTGGTGTTATGTCCATGCTGCATCCCCATACTGTTCATATAGTTTGCATGACATTGCTCAGAACACTGGGCAGGTAGATAGAATGTGATGTGACCACGCCCCCACAGTATTCAGAAATGATTTGAGCAGCCAGATAAACCCTTTTCACGGGGGCAATTTTGTGTTGAAAAGGCAGGGTAAACACAGGGGCAAGCAAAACACTAATGAGGGTTTCCAACTTCCAATGCACCTCGGTCGTGCCAATAATGATGGTAAAGCACACCCTCAAGTGTAATATTGCAATTATATAGTTACCAACAAAATACAAGATATAAACAGGTGTTCATATTTTGGGGCAATTAGCTCTGATTTTTTTTTTTTTGCTAGTAGTGTTCATTCCATTTCCATTAGACAAGAAATAGGCCCCGTTGAGTCAGCCAGGTTGAGCTAGCAAACATTAGCCAGCCTCTCATCGGAAACCAGCAGCTAGCTTACAGCATCGATGCAAAATCTACAGTTTGCTGACGTCACCTAGTACCAGGCGCAGACTGCATAATCAGGCAGATGCCCGGTGGCCTGGCCTGCAAAAAAAAAAAAAAAAAAAAAAATTGTGCAGGCCAGGCCACACACTGAACAGCAGGCCAGTATGTATAAGTGTTCCTAGTTGCGCAGATTGCAGGCAGGCAGGCTGCAGACAGGTAGGAATGAGTTAACTTTTCAGTCAGAAGCTGCTGAGACCCCAGCGCGGATGGGAGGGGCTTGCTGTTCAATGGTGCCAAAATGGAGAAGAGAAGAGGTGCAGAGAGGTGGAAAGCAAGGAGCCTATGTTGTGTCTTGGCCTAAACTACAATATCAGTGGTAGACAATTGTCTATTGCCTCTAGAATATTCGAGAGAAATTAAATTAACACTAATTTGTATTTATTTATTTATATTAGTGAACAAATAGGTAACATAACATGTAACATCACGTTAGCATTATATTCACCAAATCTTGCTTCAAAAGGCCCAAATTTTTCGTGTGTCCGCGCGTGTTGGCCTGGCCTGCATGGTTTCTAATGCCCGGCCTGAATTATGGTCCCAGTCCGCCCCTGCCTAGTACTATCAGATTTCTACCCCATTTCAACCAATCATATCACGACATGGCAGCTGTCAATCAAATCTTCATTTCAGGATAATTTTCTCTTCCAAATGAAGGAGAAAATGGCACCTAGTGCCTGTCATCTGACAGAATTTCTAGCCCATAAACTAACTACTAACTTGGCCAATTGTATGGAACATACTAAATAAATCAAACGGTAATGTAGGGTTAGGTTATAGCGATAATGGTGCACGCCTGAGAGCCTGGTTGTCAGGGGTCGCCCCTCGGAGATTCCAGGCCGGCAGGCAGCACCCATGCATCAGATTGTCAGCTCGTTCCACACAGAAGTAGCTGGCTGCCTGGTACTCGGCGGATCCCACTCGCGAAGCACGACAACACGCTGAATTCCACTCGATTTGGGGGTGGAACACGCCAGGATTGGCCAATGCCAAAGCCAGTCCCCAGAATTGTCAAATTAAATCATCGACATGCTACTATGACCCGCCTCTCAACCTGTCATCTCAGACAAGTTATGTTTTTTACAATCTGAGGCATTTTTTCATTTGAACACGCCTAGGTGTGCTGTTACACTGATTTGAGAACAGTCCAAATGTCTAGTTGACCAATCAGATTGCTTGGTCGGAACTACGTGTTGTATAATTTCCAATGTTACCTGGAATATTGTCCAGTAGTTTCTGCTGAGCCCGCTCCTTGGTATCGCTGCGTTCGGACTCGGTCCGGACCTTGATGTGCGGCGCCAACTTCCCATTGGGCCAGAATGTGTCCCTAAACACGTTGATGTAACACATCAACATCGGCTCAGAGAAGATCCAGTTTACGGTGTCCCGGATCTGCCTGAAATGAAGCAATACCGCATGAATAATGTTAACCTTGTTACTGACATAAGCAACAAATTGGAACAGTTATCACAGTTATAAGCACTAGGATAGAAATAGAGACACAAACAGAAAGCTTGTTGAAAACAGACTTTTTCTGTGATAAAGACATGAAGATAGTTAGAACTACTGTATATTTAACTGTAATCCTCAACTGTCTTGACATTAGATGCGGTTTCAGTGAATGAGTGAAGACATACTATGTGGTTGTGAAGTTCAGACTTGCTACTTACTTGTTGATAGTTCGTCCAAACGTCACCTGGACTAGTGCAATAAGAGTCTTCCTCACCCACTTAAACACTGAGGAGGGACAGAAGAAGAAGATGATAGAACAGAGGATGATCAGATACAGACTCAGTAACAGTAGATGAAGTATAGTAGATAGTCTTCTCTCTGATGTGTGATTGTCTCAACTGGAGGGTCCAGAAGCTATGTAACACCTGGTCTGGCATGCTCACCCCCTCCTCACAATGCATTAATTTTGTTTTAGCACAAGGCCATAGAGAAAGATTACCTCCCATATAGGCCTATTTTTACTGTAGGTATAAAAAAGAAGAAGAAGAAAAGAACATGTAGAATGTGTATTTATTTCTTGAAATGATGACAACAGTCCATAGCACTCAAGAAAATGAATTGAAGTTGACTACCAGCTACACAATGAAGACAGACAACAAAGAAAACTTCCATTGGCATATGGAAAATCCAAAATAGACAACTTTGTAGTTAGGTTGAGATAGGTAGCATTCGTCAAAAAATAGCTGTAGCCTTCAGGCAGAAGCGCTGTATCTGTTGTACCCATTGTACAGTAAAGCCCACTGTCCATAACTCATTAAGTCCAGAGCATTTTTTCCCTTCCCTTTTATTTGACTTCCTGTAGGTGTGTGAAAAGCAACCCAGTGTTTCCTGTGTATTATGTTTTATGCTGGACTTTGTTTGCCATCTGTTAAAAATGGAAAATACAACATTGCTTGTAAAGACAGCAGTGTGTGTGTGTGTGTGTGTGTGTGTGTGTGTGTGTACTGACTTCCTCTGAGCTCAAATATCTCTCCTATGAGCCTGAAGCAGGGTTCAGCCAGGGCGTCCCTCCTCCCATCTGCCTCATCGCCGTAGTCTGACAGGTCGCTGTCATCCTCAGCCTCCTCCTAGAAACACCAGGTACAGGGACACACACACACACGATTATACACCCTTTCAAAGCTAGTCCGTCTCCATTCTTTTCAATTCATTTCCAATGAGCTGTCCGTTGTCTGGGCAGCGCTGATGTCCGTCTGTCAGATTTCCGTCTGTTTTGATGGACAGAAAATTCGACCCAGTTGAACTTTTTCAGGACGTTGCCGCAAATCAGAGATGGTGTTTTTTTAAATAGCATTGACATTCCAAAACAACCTAACGGATATGAATCTATCCGTTAGTAATTCTGTCCGTTTTCTAATGGATCAGTATGGCCGCGGCCTTATGTTACTAGCCCTGTGTGTGTGTGTGTGTGTGTGTGTGTGTGTGTGTGTGTGTGTGGACCTCAGTATGGGAAAAGAAGTCGCCAGGTAGTCTCTCCAGGAAGGAGGCCAGGGAGAAAGATGATTTCTTCTGAATGGACATCACCTTCAAATAAACATGGAACAATGATTCATCATCACTATACAACAACGACATGTCTCTGATTCGGGGTTCCGCACACATCATTGCAGTTTGTATGAGAAAGTTGGTTTGCCTTCCTTATACCATGTTACATGAATTGCCTTCTTACTGTATTTACATTCTCTACTGACTCCTAAAGCTACTAGCTAGCAGTAGCTGCAAGCTTAGTCCTTGTGGACAAATGATGTAGATCATTCCTCGAACCCGCACTCTCTCTGGTAAAAGTGCTTTTAATGTTTTTGCATCCTCAGCTTGGTGTGAGCTACAGAGTCACCTTAAACTAGATTATTTTATAACCACGGAAGATTATAAAAACAGGATTAAGGACTATTTGACCACTGAATGCACATGCTTAAACTCTCAACACTGCTAACTGTTTGATGTAATTTGCTGTCTTGTGTCTGTTCTTTTATGTGAAACTTTTTATGCGTATGTGAAACTTGTCATGTTGCTGTCTTGGCCAGGACACCCTTGTAAGAGATTCTGAATCTCAATGGGAATATTCCTGGCTAAATAAAGGTTAATTAAAATTAAAATACATTATGAAACAAGGCTATATAGTGACAGACCAGAGAGAATGACAATTGTGTCTGGATAGGCACCACCTTCCAGGATCAACATCAATATACCCACACTATAAAATATTCTGAAATTAAGATATGCCATTTGGTGGGCGCTTTGATCCGAAGCGCTAGTGCCCCGCTCTGCACTTTGAGCTACACAGAACTGCAGAAAAGTCATAATGTGCATGATGGAGCAGAAAAATGTATGACAATATAAATTGTAGCTATAATCTCATATTTTATGGTCTAGATCTGGTACGAGTCACTACCACTGAGATACAAATTTCACAAAACAAGTTTCTAATTCCATGCTTAAGTAACAAGATACTATACTCCCAATGTATTCCACCTTTCTTGATTTATAGGGAACATAACCAAATTTATGAAGTTGTATATATGTTGGTCTGTGAACTGACAATATTTTATTTATCCTCACAAAAAGTCCTCCACAGCCAGGCAGCATGTTTTCCACACCAAAAAGAAGCTGACAAATGCTATGTGGACACACGCCCTAAGAGTGTCTTATTGTCAAACCCCTTACCTTGAGGTGCTCTGGGGAAGGGCTGAGGAACGCATAGAGCGCCTCTGACTGGCACAACCGTTCATCTGTCAATAAACGCTGCGCACGCACACGCACACACACACACACACACACACACACACACACACACACACACAATCAACATTGTAGAGCTATGACTATAGGCTAAAGCAGGGGTGGCCAAACTACGGCCCGCGGGCCAACTGCGGCCCGCTGCCAGTTTTTAAGTGGCCCGCCATGAATTTAGAAAAAAAAAAAAAAAAAAAATTTTTTTGCTAAAAACATTTTTCTGTTTCAAAGTTTAAAACGGAAAACGGGGGAAAAAACTGAAAAACAAAAACATTAACAAAAAGAAACTGAAAAACAAAAACAAAAAAATGGATTCCCCCCATTTCGTTTTTTCAATTTAAAACCATTGAAAATGGGTTATAGCCTACTTGGGCACCCTGACATGGTCTATTTATAAAAAATATATATATATACTGAATGAATGTTTAATACTAATGTTATGTTAAATTATCTCTGTCTTAACCTGTTGCCACAGGAAAAGAAAATTTGATAACATACAGAAATACCCATTGTAATAGGTGAGAACATCAATAAACTATGTGTCATATATTTATTTGGGTAGAAATTCAATTTTTGATGACACAAGGGTTTTCTGGTCCAATTTTTTTTCCGCGAAAACTGCCGCGCTTAATATTGTTTGGCCCGCGACTCCTTATATTTTTCTGTATGCAGCCCTCAACCAAAAAAGTTTGGCCACCCCTGGGCTACAGGAAGGCAGTGTGAGCACTGAGCTAGGCGTTCTCTTGTATTAAGGTTGGCTGTCTTATGTTCAGGCTAACAAGTGTGTACATCTAAACCTGTAGAGAAGCAATTATAACAAACTATTACAGTAGATAACTGGAGAAATGCATTGAGCATTTTGCCATTATCTAAATTAGTTGGTAATACTCAGTGTTGCTGGATTAATTTTTTATAATATAGTTGTACAAGAACGGAGCTGAATTTGTCTCTTTAGTTAGCAGTAATATTAGTAAAGTCTAGTGTGAATATAGGTGTATGTATGTACTGTACAGTTTGGATGTTTACCTGGAGAAAGGCATTGAGCTGAGTTTTGCTCTTGTCCAGGAACTTCTGGTCAATAGATTTGAAGGGTAGTTTACTGAGTGACGGTAATTGGAGTTTCTTCAGTGACGGAAAACACTGAGGGAGAGAGAGAGCAAGAGAGACAGAGAGAGCAAGACAGAGATAGAAAGACAGAGTGAGAGACAGAAAGACAGAGTGAGAGAGGAGAGTCCCAAATATAACACTATCAGAAATGAATATTACCCCAAAATGGAACAGATCCACCCAGGCTTCAGAAGCCTCCCTAACATCAACAAACTAGCCGTCCTGCTGGGAGAAGAGAGGACAAGCTGCAACACAGCAGCTAAATATACGACTTGTCAGAAAGACAGCGCAAGAGAGGGAGAGTGAGACAGAAAGACAGAGCGAGAGAGAGACAGAAAGACAGAGGGAGAGAGAGAGACAGAAAAACAGAGTGAGAGAGACGAGACAGAAAGACAGCACAAGAGAGGGACAGAAAGGGAGAGACAGAAAAACAGAGCGAGAGAGACAGAAAGACAGAGTGAGAGAGACAGAGCGAGAGATACAGAAAGACAGAGCATGAGAGAGACAGAAAGACAGTGTTGAGACAGAGACAGAAAGACAGCGCAAGAGAGGGAGAGGGAGAGAGAGACAGAAAGACAGAGACAGAAAGACAGAGAGAGACAGAAAGACAGAGGGAGAGAGAGACAGAAAAACAGAGTGAGAGAGACGAGACAGAAAGACAGCACAAGAGAGGGACAGGCTTTTTCTACTTATCTTATTCTCACTTCTTATTCTCACTACTCCTCTTCCTAACTATGTGTTTTCTCCCCATCCCTGTTGTAGCTTCAGCCCACAGACGCCGTAGACACGGCAGCTTCAGGTGTAGTAACCCTGGTAATCTTTCCTACCCTAAACGCACCACTACTTCTTTTACCATTGCCGGAGGTCTCTGGAACTGTCAGTCGGCGGTTAAGAAAACTGAGACCATCTCGGCTCATGCTCTATCTCAAACCCTCCACTTCCTAGCTCTCACAGAGACCTGGATCATCCCAGAAAACACAGCTACTCCTGCAGCCCTCTCTGCTGCGTACTCATTTTCACACACACCCAGGCCCTCTGGCCGTGGTGGAGGCACTGGTCTCCTCATCTCTCCCAAATGGACCTACACTGTCACCTCTCTCTCTTATCTGTCTATCTCATCTTTTGAGTCCCATGCAGTTGCCGTATCCCTACCCATCAAACTCAACATTGTGGTAATCTACCGCCCGCCTGGTCCACTAGGCGACTTTCTGGACGAGCTGGACACCCTTCTCTCTTTCTTTCCTGAGGATGGTACTCCACTCATCCTGCTGGGTGATTTCAACATCCAGCCAGTAACCTTAAATTCTCTCCCTTTCCTTAACTTCTTCGCATCCTTTGACCTCTACCTCTCTCAATCTCCTCCTACTCACAAAGCAGGAAATGTGCTTGACCTGGTCTTCACCAGATCCTGCTCCACCTTTAACCTCACTGTGACCCCTCTTCCTGTATCTGACCACCACTTTATCACCTTCTCTCTTCCCATCCCCATCCCCTCCTCCCTCCCATCACCCCCTCACTCTATCACCCTCCCGACGCAACCTAAAAACTCTCTCACCTGACTCCCTCTCTTCTACCGTCCTCTCCTTGCTTCCCTCAGCCGAGCAGTTTGCTCTCCTGTCCGCTGACGAGGCTTCCACCGCTCTTCTATCCTCTCTCTCCTCTGCTCTTGATTCTCTCTGCCCTCTCACCACTAAACCTGCCCGATCCTCTCCCCCTGCTCCCTGGCTAACCGAAACTCTGCGAACTCATCGAACAGAGCTTCGGGCAGCTGAGAGAAAATGGAGAAAATCACACCACCCTGAAGACCTCTCTTCCTACCATCTTATCCACTCCAACTTCACCTCTGCTGTCTCCAAAGCAAAAACCTCCTTCTTCATCTCTGAAATCCAGTCCTCTGCATCCAACCCCAGTAAACTGTTCTCCACCTTCTCTACGCTCCTCAACCCTCCCCCCCCCCCCCTCCCTCCTCCCTCTCTGCTGATGATTTTGTAACCTTTTTTACTAAAAAGGTGGATGACATCAGCTCCTCCTTCCATCCTCCAAGCACCCTCACTAACACTCCCGACTCCAATCCTGCTCCTCGGCCCGCTGTCCCTGGATTTCCTTCCTTCTCCCCCCTCTCTCCCGATGAGGTGCTTAAACTCATCAGCTCGAACCGAGCCACTTACTGCCCCCTCGATCCCATCCCTTCCTCTCTCCTCCAAACCATCTCACCTGACATATCTCCCTTCCTCACTACCTTCATAAACTCCTCTCTGTCCTCTGGTCTTGTTCCACCTGATCTAAAGGCTGCAAGAGTCAAGCCTCTGCTTAAGAAACCCTCCCTTGACCCTACTGCTATTCAGAACTACAGACCTGTCTCTCTTCTCTCATTCCTTTCCAAAACCCTTGAACGAGCAGCGTCCGAACAACTTTCTCTCTATCTCTCCCAGAATGACCTCTTGGACCCTCTGCAGTCCGGTTTCAAGGCTTCGCACTCCACTGAGACAGCTCTTCTTGCGGTCACAGAGGCCCTTCACACTGCTAAGGCCTCATCCCTCTCCTCTGTCCTTGTCCTCCTTGACCTGTCTGCTGCCTTCGATACAGTCAATCACCAAATCCTTCTTTCCACTCTGTCTGACCTCGGCATTACAGGTTCTGCACTATCCTGGTTTGCTTCCTATCTCTCGAACCGCTCATACCAGGTCTTATGGAGAGGGTCCGTCTCCAGATCCTGCCCTCTTACCACTGGTGTCCCCCAGGGCTCAGTCCTGGGCCCCTTACTTTTTCTTCTCTATATCAGATCTCTTGCCTATGTGATCTCTTCTCATGGCTTCTCTTATCACTGCTATGCTGATGACACCCAACTTTTCCTTTCCTTCCCCCCCTCCGACACTCAAATCGAGGCTCGCATCTCTGCATGTCTCAAGGACATTGGCGACTGGATGTCTGCCCACCACCTCAAGCTCAACCTTGGTAAGACAGAGCTACTCTTCCTCCCAGGGAAAGACTGTCCTCTCACAGATCTCTCCATCTCCATCGACAACACCACTGTACTGCCCTCCCAAACAGCTAAGAACCTTGGGGTGATCCTCGACAACCAGCTGTCTTGCTCTGCCAACATAGCTGCGACAGCACGCTCCTGTAGGTTCTCCCTCTACAACATCCGCAAAATCCGTCCCTTCCTCACAAGAGAAGCGACTCAACTCCTGGTCCAGTCACTTATCGTCCCTCGCCTGGACTACTGCAACGTGCTCCTGGCTGGCCTACCTGCCACCGACATCCGACCGCTTCAGCTCATTCAGAACGCTGCAGCCCGTCTGGTATTCAACCAACCCAAATTCTCTCATGTCACTCCCCTCTTCCGGGACCTCCACTGGCTTCCCATCTCAGCTCGCATCAAATTCAAGACACTGGTACTGGCCTACAGGGCAGTACACCAGTCAGCTCCCCTGTACCTGCAATCTATGGTCAGGTTCCAAACCTCTCACCGCTCCCTTCGCTCCTCTACCAGTGCAGGGCGCCTCGCTCCTCCTTCGCTACGGGCGCTCAAAAGTCGCTCATCCCGATCTCGACTCTTCTCCTCCCTGGCACCCCAATGGTGGAACGAGCTGCCACCTTCGGTCAGGACTGCTGAATCACTGCCGATCTTTCGGAAAAGACTAAAGACTCACCTTTTCAGGCTCCATCTGGGCCCTTCTTGATCTAACTTCTTTCTCTCTCTTCTTTCTCTCTCTTTATTTAATATTATATTAATAAAAAAAAAAAAAAAAAAAAAAAAACTCTAAACTAAAACTCGTACCACTGTTCCTTCAGGATTTGTAGTTGTCATAGACTGTGCTCCATAGTTGATTGCTCTATTGCTGACAAAAAGTGTGTTACTGTAAGTCGCTTTGGATAAAAGCGTCTGCCAAATGACGTAATGTAATGTAATGTAATGGACAGAAAGGGAGAGACAGAAAAACAGAGCGAGAGAGACAGAAATACAGCATGAGAGGGAGAGAGACAGAGCGAGAGAGTGAGAGAGACAGAAAGTGAGAGCAACAGAAAGACAGAGTGAGAGAGAGAAAGA
Organism: Poromitra crassiceps; assembly: GCF_964638095.1. Lineage (NCBI taxonomy): Eukaryota > Metazoa > Chordata > Actinopteri > Beryciformes > Melamphaidae > Poromitra > Poromitra crassiceps. The sequence continues at coordinate 22,207,305 of NC_139634.1, forward strand.
CAGAGAGAGCAAGAGAGAGACAGAAAGACAGAGAGCGAGAGAGACAGAGTGATTTCATGGTAATAAGCATGGCGCTGGGATTGGCACCACTGCCAGAACTTTTTTTTCTGTTTACTCTCCTTGTTTTTGCAGGGGAATTTATATTGTGAGCATTGTGCAATACATTTCCATATGGCCTCTTTCATTCTAGAAAATAATAGTGCATTATAAGATAACAACTATGCAGAATATAGCTTTATTTACAACACCACTCTCAGTACTATCAGATATGATATAAATGAATTTATGGTGATGAGATTAACTTTATTTGTCCCTGAGGGGAAACTGTGTCTAGGAAAGAGACTGGAAGTGTTTCAAATTAACTCCAGAGCCTGCTTTGTTTTCAAGCGTATGGTGGTGTGCGATCTGCAATAAGCCCATGATCAAGTTACTGTGGGATCTCTTTCTTTCGCTTGTTTTAACCAATCTTCCGACTGCCATGCTATGTGGAGACTCTCCTCCCCAATGCTACAGTGACACAAACGTTGCTCTTAGGTGGAGGGGTGCAGTTGGTTAGAATACTATAATATTACTTTATATTATTTACATTACTATTACGGTAATATTATAATAATAATATTATATTATAATATTGAAGGAATCAAAAGGGCCTTTCTGTGTGGAGTTTGCATGTTCTCCCCATGCCCCCTGGGGGTTTCCTTCATATAGGAACCCCTCACCAAAACATGCAATATCCTGGTTGCTAATGTGGTGCCTCCTCTGGTAGTTAGGGGCACCTTTCAGAGGGAGGGGAACTGGTTGGAATAGCGTGAACCTCCCACGTGCTATGTCCTACCGGTGAAGCTTCCCCTGTCAGGTGAAAAGAAGTGGCTGGCTAACTGCCCATGTCTCGGAGGAAGCATGGAGCCAGTTTCGGCTCTCCCCAGATCGGCAGAGGGTGGAGCAGCAACCAGGATAAATAAATAAAATTAGCACTAATGGGGGATAAAAATGGGATAAAAAAAAAAAAAAAAAAAAAAAAAAGGATACTATAATATTACCAAAACACTCCAATGTATTTTCCTTGCTGCCATTTATAAAGTGAGTGTTACATCCACACACGTCATACTGTTACCTCGGTGAGTTTGCGGTGCAGCGTCTGGAATTCAGTGAGTTTCCGCTGGACGTTCCAGCGACTGTTGCCCGTCTCCTCTCCTTCCTCCAGGCTAACACACACACTGTAACATGCTACGGTCTCACCACCTTCCTCTGTAGCCTGGAATACACATGCATAGTTTAAGATGCTAATATCGCACTAAACATTACATTTAGTTTCTCTCAGCAGTTGCAATAGCAGCCCTCCCAATTGTTTTCACACCATAACAATAGATACAGTAAATGAGTCAGTCGGCTACTATGCCACGTTAGTCCAGGCATTTTACGCAAATATGTGGGTCAACCTCACACTAATTGCAACAAAACCAAACTCAACTGATTTTGTATCCTCAATATGTCCTCAATGAAGGAAAAAAGTGTTAAGGAAATGTATGACGGGAAAGTTTTGAAAATGACCTAAATATGATGGTAGCCTATGGAAGCCTTTTTTTTTTAATGTGCCATAAATCTCATCACTTATATCCTGTATGTGTTTTTTGCTTCAAGGAGAAAATAAAAAAAATAAAAAATAAAATAAAATAAAATGTTAACACATTGACTGCCAGCCCTTTTTTCAATGCTGTAGGTAGGTTCTGCCAGTTTTTTTTTTGAGGATTCTGGCTCATTTTACAAGAGCCGAGGATTCTTTTCTGTTAAGACTTCGTGAACACCAATCATCTAAAAAGAACTAATAGAATGTGTGCTTTCTCTGTCTAAAAGAGTTAGTTTGTAGAGTTAGTAGTTATGTAGATATTAGCCGTTGAGTACAGCATGGTTTCAGAGATTTTCAGAGAGTTTTGAGATAAATGGATTTTTAGAACCACCTCACGTGCCTGTGATTATGGGTGCCCTTGGGCAAGTCTGTATACTGTATTCTGTGTGTGTGTGTGTGTGTGTGTGTGTGTGTGTGTGTGCGTGTGTGTGTGTGTCTGTGTGTCTCCAAACTCCTCCCTCCGTCTGTGCTGCTGCTGCTGGCTCCGCGGCCGCTCTCGGGCAGTCTGGATTACTGTAAAACGGGCTCGTTCGTTTCTTGAGGTGTCGGCTGAGAGCTTTGAAGAAGCTTTTGCGATTCTGGTCTTATTTATGCTCAAAGGTACTCGAGTGTGTGTGTGTGTGTGCGCGCGCGTGTGCGTGTGCGTGTGTGTGTGTGTGTGAAATCGAAAGCGTTTTCGCCCAGCTATTTCCTTGAGAATGGCTTTCTCCCGCGGACCCGCGGCTGTTTTTGCTCGGCTTTGTCTCTGTCTGGAGAGCACTGTCGCCACTTAGCTGGTCGGTAAAATAGATTATACACATTCTCTTCCTCCAATATTGGTATAGGAGACGTAAAAGGGGTTGATCGATGTCCCACCGTCAAAAAAAAAAAATGTTTATGTAAGCCGAGATATCTCGTCCTTGGCACTCAACGGTTGGATCCTGTAAGCCGAGATATCTCGTCATTGGCACTCAACGTGTTAAAAAATAAATAAAAAAACGTTTTTGGTAACATCATATAGGTCATTTTCAAAAATTTCCCTTCATACATTTCCTTAACACTTTTTTCCTTCATTGAGGACATATTGAGGATACAAAATCAGTTGAGTTTGGTTTTGTTGCAATTAGTGTGAGGTCTAGTGACATTTTTACTGGACTACGTAGCTAGTGAGTCACATCAGCAGCTAGTAGCCATGTAGCTAGTGAGTCACCTCAGCAGTGGTAATCGTTGCCCTCCAGTGGCCCAAGTTTTCACACCACCAGTCAGTCCTGCTGATGTGCTGCTGTAGCTCACTGTGCTCTCTCTCCATGGCTCCGATCTCCTCCTTCAGCTTACTCACCAACTGCAGACACACACAGAGACAGACAGAGCCATTTCAACACAGTTACAGAAACAAACCAATGGCATTATCTGATGAATAAATTAAGGGGGGTACAAGCTTTCAGATGAGTTATGTTTTCAAATCTTCTGATCTTCTGATCCAAAGTCTCTTTTAATGCCTAATCATCAGTCTCTTTTAAAGCCTTCTCATCTCACCTACACTTCTCTTGCTTGTCAACTCCCTCCATATTTCCTGTCACCCTCTTCTATACTGCCCAATAAAGCATACAATACGAGCACAATGTTTGTGTGTGTATTGAACTGACCCCAAAGCCAGCCTTCTGTCAAGTTTAGGTGCATTTTGTTACCTTTTTGTCAGGTTTGGGTGCATTCTGGATGGAGCCCAGGGCCTGCCGCTTGTACTCCAGTTTGTCGTAGAGTTGACGGAGTTTCGTGGCAGCGTAACTAGCCTGCTCGTTAATTCCTTTACTGCCCTCATCACACACTTCCTCTCCTGCATCTAGACCCTGGCACTACAAACAAACACATACAGTAGTTACACATATGCAGAAACAGATACACATAAATACAAAAAGGAATGTCAAGTTAATTTTGATGATTGTCTAAATAGGTGAACATTTTGCATGTGTATATTATGCATGTATCTGACCCCATCCTCCTTTCCCTCAGTGCTGCAATGCGATTGGCTGCGCTGCTCGTCTCGTCTAATCAGCCTATCGTAGAGGTCAGAAACCAGGAAGGAGGGGTAGTATCGCTCTCTCATTGTCTCAGCAACCTAGAGAATAAATTAAGTAAATTAGATTGAAAACATCTGCTGTATCTCTACACCAATACGGGGCTGATTAATCTGGCCATGGTTAATGGGTGAGAGCAATAGAACCTTTGTATTTATCTACTGTAGAACACTTTCAAATTAGCACTGTGCAACACCAGAGACAGTTGAACCTTTTTGAGCATACATTTCCCCACTATGACATTGACTACTGATGCTAACATAGTTAATTCTAGTAAGAACAATAGTAGTTACCTGTTCCTGTAGTCTAATGAAGACTTCTGTTCCTCTGTTCCCCACCAGACTCTGTTGGACCTCTTTGAGGAGAACCTTCTCCACCGGAAACTCCCTGCCCTCCACAAAGAACTTCTGGTATATCTCACCTACGATCTGGGGCACCTCATTCTGCCAAACACACATTTAATTAACAGACACTATTATCATTCCTGCAACAATGAGAACCAGAAGAATTACAAGAGCCTATCACATGGGCCAATGAGAAAGTGAACAATCTTGATTTCCACAGTGGACAAGTGTTTTTGAAAATAGGTGGGTACCTAAGCACACCCTGTAAAACCTGTGTGTACTGTAGTTGTGTATAGGTCACCTTGTTGGCAGTCTTCAGTGTTTCCACCAGTTCCCAGAAGCTGATCAGAGCTCTCTTATCAACTCTCTCCATGTAAAGTCTGAAATGCTCCCTGTAACCTGGATTACACATGATGTCATCAAACTGCAGGATCTGGAGGGGAGAAGAGAGCAAAAGACAAAACATAAGCCATTTGGTGGATGATTTTATTCAAAGTACCTTACACCATCATGCACAGGGCTCGTAGCTTACTATTTCTCCATACATACATTATTTTGAGCATGGCTGGTCCAGCATGAGCATGGTTGGAATTAAAACTTGCATGATCTTGGGTCACAGTAGCACATGATTGAGAAGTTAAATTACTGCTGTTTTTTTACCGTTATTTATACAGGGGGAGTCTCGCTGAGAGCAATGCTCTCTTTTTCAGGACCGCCCTGTTCACATTCAGACACCTGGAAGCTGACCAGTACAACCACAGTCTGATCTGCTGGCCACTGCTCCGCTCACCTGGAGCGGTTGGGGTTACAGGCCTTGCTCAAGGGCACCTCTGTGGTGGTAATGAGGGAGGGGCAAGCGTTGCTTTTTCACTTTCCCCAGCTAGATTTATCCTGACCGTCCAGGGGATTGAACAGATGACTTTCGGGTCACAAGCTCACTTCTCCTAAACCTTTACGCCACCACTGCTCTATGGTCTTACCCTCTGGATCGAAAGTCTTCTCCTAAGCCTTTAGGCCACCACCGCTTTATGGTCTTACCCTCTGGATCGAAAGTCTTCTCCTAAACATTTAGGCCACCACTGCTCTATGGTCTTACCCTCTGGATTCAAAGTCTTCTCCTAAACCTTTAGGCCACCACTGCTCTATGGTCTTACCCTCTGGATCTAAAGTCCCTCTCTTTCCGTTAACTCTCCCGTGTGGTCTCATAACTACCACAATTACAAAAGCATTATTCTAATAATACCACCTTTGAGCCTGTAGATGGCAGAATACTTCTATAAGCAAGGTCACATAGTAAGTAGGGAGACTATCCTTCAAACGGAGGACCTGGATTCAAGTCCCCATGCATCTAAAGTGTTAAAGCAAGACACTGAAGCCCTACCAGCTCCAAGACTGCTGTTCTGTAGCTGAACCTGGCCTCCCAGAGAAGGGGGGGGGGACAGAAAAGAGAACTTTCCTACAGGGATCAATGAAGTATCACATTGCACATTAAAAGTCTTACCCTCTGACTCTGAGGTCCATCGCCCTCATCGGTCCCTCCTTCCTCGTTGTTCTCATAATTTGGCCCGCCCATTAGTCTGATCCGTTTCTCAGACTGTTTCTTGGCGACAGTGAGCTGATTGATGTATCTTTTCATGTCTCTGGCCCTCAGCAGGTCTGCCTTCATAGCTGCTGACTCTTTACCTTTTCGCTCTGAGAGAGAGATGGCACGGGATGACAGAGGGTAAGAGCCAGCTTTGGAAACAGCATTGTTAATACCTAGTGTGGGTCCACTGAGCTCGCAGGATGCCCCAAAGAGTTGCTAGAGAATAGTTGCTAGATCTAACTTCATGTTATTCAGTGGGCAGTTTCAGCAAAGCAATCTGACTGGACAAAGCCGTGCTCAAGGTGTGCTGTTCATTACTGTAAAGGCATGACAAACTCTTTATTGCTTTACTGTGTTGCTATCCCAACTCATGGTAATCAGGGAGCAAGTTAGCAATCATTCTTGGTATTTTTTCCAGTCTTTGGAGAATTTTTTTCAAACGGTACACATGCTTTAGTAACTGTTGTCTGAAAGCTAAAAATACCCTGGAGGATATTCTTTAATGTAAATATCGGTGACTCCTAACCGGACAATGCCCGATGGTTTGTTTTCACCTAACCATCCGGGAAAGAGTCGCTCGGGAACCCATTTCAAAGGGCAGGCACTTTCATAAAATACCTGGCAGGTGATTGGATAAACCATCTGTCTATCACATCTATCACGGGTTCCCTCTCGCTGAGGTCACACGCTGGTGGTTCGGATTCAAACCTATAGATTGGAGCGTGGCAAGCTGAATTTGTCGCATGATCGTGATCTCATGATCTCATGCGAATCCATCTGTCTCGCAAGGTTAGGTGAGGTGAGGCCTGGTGGCGCGCATGCCGCGGGTGCTCGGTCCTTCGCGCGGCCGGTTCGGGGGTCCTTTGCCGCGTGTCGTCCCCTCTCTCTCTCCCCACCTTTCCTGTCTGCCTACTGTCCTGTCCAATCTGATAAAGGCAAAAAGTGCCCATCTTAACACATTGAGTGCCAAGGACGTCTGTGGACGTCCTAAAAAAAAGTAACGAGAAGTGCCAAGGACGTCTGTGGACGTCCTAAAATCATAATTCATATTATTTTTATAATTCTGCTGTTTAAGGTCGTACCCAGCCAGTGAGCATGAATCCCTTCAAGGGATCACACGGCGCCACCTTAAACATCTACACGGGAGCTGCGCCACCCACTTCAGATCCTTTACTTTGTGCAGGAGAAAGCGGAGAAAGCCGTGATCAAAGCGAAACCGATGCATGCTGCAGCCAGAGCCATATAGATTGCTCTGTCTGCAGCTGACAGTTGGCTGCGATCCGCGCCCACAACTGAGCTCTTCTGCTTCTGTCTATCTGTCTGCATATAGTTTCTCCACACGATTCCCTGCCAGAAAGGCAGCACCCGAAGCCGAACGGCCAAACCTTTTCCTTCAGTCCCGTTTGCCATTTCCTTGTTGCGCTGGGATCCGCCCGGGGCAAAAACGGAGGCAGCGAAAACAGACTGTGTGCGTGTGGGGAGGAGCCCGCAGCTCAGGGGTGGAGAGGGGGGGAGAGGGGGGTGGGGCACGCAGGCTGCACAGAACTACACCATGTCACTACATCAGAAAATAGTAGCTAGAGTCAGTGAATGTGCTTGAAATTAGAGTGCAAAAAGTATTCATAAAAGTGACTTTATCTTGAAAAGTAAAAAAGACAGCAGAAAACCCTTGAAAGTGCTCTTCTTTCAGAGGCTGTCATTTCATAATGGAACTGTCTAGAAACCAAATTTCTTCTTTGAAAGAAGCAGGAGTGTCCAATGTTTCATTAGAGTCCAGTCCTGTCCATATAGCCCTAATAGAAAAAATTCTATAGCTGTTTTCAACTGAATGGAAGTGAATCTGGCACAGGCTCCAGACAATTTTACTGAAGCGCTGTGGCACTCAATGTGTTAAAAAAAGGTTAGGCAAAGTTTGTAGCCATATGGTTACAAACTACTTTATGTTGATGTGTAAGGAGTAAGTTTACATGCACACCAATATATTGTTGGTGTACTGCTATAATTGGGTTAAGATTGATTTATTAGTGTGCACTGTTCAGGAAGTACCTGCTGAACATTGGGCTGTTTTATTGTACTGAATTTAAAAATATTTTAGCATGCAGCTTCCCCCCCCAAACACCAGTATGTTTACATTCCACGAACTTCCAAAAGTTTTGGATAAAGCATTTTTTCTAAATGCAGAGTCTTTAGGCCCAATTATACTCCATGTTGATACGAAAATAAATGCATCCGTTTCAAACTGTGTAATCATCACTACCCACACTACCATGAGTCTTTCACGTTGCTATCATGTTAAGCAATACACTCACAGTAGAGAGTCAAATGTGTGAGTGTGTGTGTGGTTCTGCTCCGTTTCATGCATATTCGTAAGCTTTCAGAGTACGGACAAAAGGCTCTGTCCGTCTCCGTCTTTAACAGAGTATAATTGGGCCTTTTACCTTTCAGAGGATGGACAGAAGGCTCTGTCCGTCTCCCTCTTTAACATAGAGTATAACTGGTGTGTCTCCGTCTTTAACATAGAGTATAATTGGTGTGTCTCCGTCTTTAACATAAGAGTATAATTGGTGTATCTCTGTCTTTAACATAGAGTATAATTGGTGTGTCTCCGTCTTTAACATAGAGTATAATTGGTGTATCTCTGTCTTTAACATAGAGTATAATTGGTGTGTCTCCGTCTTTAACATAGAGTATAATTGGTCTGTCTCCGTCTTCAACATAGAGTATAATTGGTGTGTCTCCGTCTTTAACATAGAGTATAATTGGTCTGTCTCCGTCTTTAACATAGAGTATAATTGGTGTGTCTCCGTCTTTAACATAGAGTATAATTGGTGTGTCTCCGTCTTTAACATAGAGTATAATTGGTGTGTCTCCGTCTTTAACATAGAGTATAATTGGTGTGTCTCCGTCTTTAACATAGAGTATAATTGGTCTGTCTCCGTCTTTAACATAGAGTATAATTGGTCTGTCTCCGTCTTTAACATAGAGTATAATTGGTCTGTCTCCGTCTTTAACATAGAGTATAACTGGTCTGTCTCCGTCTTTAACATAGAGTATAATTGGTCTGTCTCCGTCTTTAACATAGAGTATAATTGGTCTGTCTCCGTCTTTAACATAGAGTATAATTGGTCTGTCTCCGTCTTTAACATAGAGTATAATTGGTGTGTCTCCGTCTTTAACATAAGAGTATAATTGGTGTGTCTCCGTCTTTAACATAAGAGTATAATTGGTCTGTCTCCGTCTTTAACATAGAGTATAATTGGTGTGTCTCCGTCTTTAACATAGAGTAAAATTGGTCTGTCTCCATCTTTAACATAGAGTATAATTGGTGTGTCTCCATCTTTAACAGAGTATAATTGGTGTGTCTCCATCTTTAACATAGAGCAGTGATACTCAACTTGTTTTTTTTTACAGTGCACCTGAACGCAACATGCAAGATACCCGCTGAATAAGTGTCCAAATGTTCATGTCATTCTGGCCAATACTCCACTTCTGTTATAGCATTTCAGTCTGGAATATGGAATATCTTTCAATAATCTATGATTTAGCTGCTAAATTGTCAAATACTGCCGTCTGCTTGCTACCCAGGCACTTATGTATGTACTTAACCTAACTAACTTAACCTAACTAACTATCCGGTGTGCGCAACATAGTCAGACTAAACTCTGGCTGACACCCCAAAAACCTACAATCCTCTACAGAAAAATGTATATTGTTTGTTTATTAACTGGCCCCTGGCCTTCTATCATTTCACGAAAGTGGCCCCTGGGCAAAGCAAGTTGAGTATCCCTGACAGAGTATAATTGGTGTGTCTCCGTCCTTAACAGAGTATAATTGGGCCTTTTACCTTCTTTAACAGAGTATAATTCGGCCTTTTACCTTTCTGCTTCTTGAGCTGAGGCAGGCTGCTGATGGTGGTGGCATGAATAATCTCTACCACTATCTGATACCTAGAGGGCGACAGAGAGACACAGTGGAGATTTGCAGATCAGATGTTGCAATCGATCAATATAATAAATCTGGGCTATATTGGGATGAATGGAAAGAACACCAGAACACAGCTGAATCAAATGCAACGAGGTGTAAATATAACATGTCAAAATAGTATAATTTTACATGCACAGTAATTCCACACTACATGGAAATGCATATGAACATGTGGAACTCTGAGTCTATATTTTAATAATTTATATATAATACATCAGCAACAAGTCAGTAATGTGTTATTTCTCTGCTCCGCAAATTTAGAACCTGTCTGTTGCAGTCCGAGACACCGTCTATTCCCATGGTAACCCCAAAGCAGCAACTGGCCTAGCGGATAACCTCGCTATCTGCTCATCATTGTGATTAGTTTGAGGAATACTATGTAGGAAGTGGACAACATCACTTTAAAAACATCTGGTAGTGTAGAGGTAAAAGCACTCGCCTACCCCGGGTTCAATTCACGGTAGCAGTGAATTTGGTCAGACGTTCCTACTTCCTACAGACACAATTGGACATGTCTGCCTGTGGGAAGCCGGTGCGTCCTGGTCGGCGTCGCTGCACTAGTGCCTCACTGGCACATGTTCAGGGCGAGTGGGGAATAGTGTGATACTCCCACGCGCTACATCTTACCGGTGAAACTCGTCGCTGTCAGGTGAAAAAAAGCGGCTGGCAACTGCACATGTATCGGAGGAAGCATATGCTAGTCTCCGGCTCTCCCGAGATCAGCAGAGGAGGTGGCCGGGACAGCAGGGGGAATTGGCCACCTACAACTTGGAGAAGATGAGGAAAATCCGAAAAAACTTGATAAAAACAAAACACGTCTATGAGGCAGAGCTGCATTACATTTGTAAAAAAAACACAAAAAACACACCTCTCACTCCTCTTCCCTAACCACTTCTCCTTGACCTCGATGGAAGAATAAGAGAATCTGACTTCACTCACATTAGGCTACGGAAGCCTTTCACATCGCGTAATGTCTCAAAACGCTGCTGAGTGATTGAAAGACTAGCTGAGTAACACATATTTCCGCACAACATGCGCATTAGCAAGTGATGTTGGATCGTTTGTTTTTGTGAACGGCCATGACGAATCCTGTGTCGCTTTGCTGACAAGGAATTGTGGAACGGCATTATCGGCGTTCCAGTGTATCCTTTGCTAAAGGAGCTAAGTCAGGAAGCACTGAAGCTTCTTTCCTTAGCATTTTAGAGAGTTCTAGCAGCTCTTATCATGGCTGCCACTTAAGCCCAGTTTCCACCAATGATTCGCAACGAGACTAACCCGGTTTAGAACACTGCAGGGGAAAGTAGCACCGGTGTAAACAGTGTCACAGTCTACTTGACAATTTTGCTGCAATAAAATGATTGAAGTGAGATGAACAGATTGGAAACTATCTTAAACAGATAACCGATAAAACCGATGTAGAGAAAGTTTTCTTTTGGGGACATAATTTGCAGCGGGACAAAAAGGTAATAAATCACAATATATCTCAATATTGTAATACTATCGTATTGTGATAATATGGTGGGGTGGGGGCACGGTGGTGGGGTGGGGGCACGGTGGCGCAATGTTAGCATTCTTGTCTCGCACTCTCACCTCACAGCAAGAAGGTCCTGGTTTGGATTCTTGACAACGCTGTTGGCCCTAGGGTTATGTTTCCCCATGCCTTCGGTGCCTAGCGCCCAGGTGGGCTGTCTCGTGAAAATGGCCTTTCTGTGTGGAGTTTGCATGTTCTCCCCGTGCTCCCCTGGGGTTTCCTCCATATAACATCAATATGGACCCACACTAAAAACATGCAGAAGATCGTTGTCTGACCAGTGGCAGTTGCAAGAAGTTGGTCCGTGGGGGCTCCACTGCAGCTGGCCTGACCATGGACAAATTTGACGGCGCCTCTAAGCATGTGTGTATATATCATGCGTATGTGCATGCATTAGTGCATAGTGACAAATACAGATGGGGTTTGTCCATCTTGTACCTTCAACTTGTACTTTCAACTCGTCTCATGAATCTTTGGTCTAAACTCGGCCTTACTGTAGGTACTTCCGCGTCATTTCACTCAGTTAGGAACCTTAACAAAAAAAGGGAATGTGAACGCAGTGTGTGTGTGTGTGTGTGTGTGTGTGTGTGTGTGTGTGTGAGTATATTTGCCTGAGTTGTTGAAGGAAATCGACATCAGCAGAAGTTGATATGAGTTTGATGAAGTCTTCATAGGAGGCAGCATAGGTGTAGGCTTTCTTCTGCTGCTCAGCCTGCTGCTCCCTCTGCTCCAACTGAGACAATAGCATTGTGTTGATGGAGTCTGGATCACTGAGCACTTCAACCAAAGGCTTCAACACTGGAATACAAACGCATACACATATTATACATACAGTAGATATAGGTAGGTGGATAATAACAGCATTGTTTATGCAGTCTGGACTGTTAAAGCCTCCAAAACTACAATACAAACAAAAATACAACCAAGTTATGTGTACCATATAAACCATAAAACATAAACAGACTGACATGATACTTCTTCAGCTGTAGGCCATAACATAAACAGACTGACATGACACTCCTTCAGCTGCAGGCCAAAACATAAACAGATTGACATGTGGAGTCTGTATGTGGAGGATCATATCCTATGTTTTGTAATCTTCTGGCGATACCTGCAGTGTGAAGCGGGATCCAACCCTCTTGCTTCTCCATAGCTGCTCTGGAGGGCTGCCCTCCAGGCAGCGACGTCATTGGATTCACGTGGTTGCAAACAAGCTACTGTATACTCGTCAATGCACGCACACGCGCGCGCACACACACACACACACACACACACACACACACACACACACACACACACACACACACACACACACACACACACACACACACACACACACACACACACACACACACACCTTTAGTAGTGATGACTTCAGTGAGGCAGGAGCGTAGTGTGTGAGATTTGGCATCCTTTTGCGGCAGCAGACATAAAAGCAGTATTCTGGCTACACAGCGGAGGAAGGCCAGCTCAGAGTCTGGACTGACCAAACACGGATGGAGAGGAAACAGCCGAGCACAATCCTCTGATCTGAACACACACACACGAAGAGATAGACACACAGAGACAGACAGAAAGACAGACATACACACACACAAAGAGATAGACACACAGAGACAGACAGAAAGACAGACACACACACACACACACAGAGATAGACACACCGAGACAGACAGACAGACAGACAGACAGACAGACAGACACAGACAGACAGACACACACACAGATAGACACACAGAGACAGACAGAAAGACACACACACACAAAGAGATAGACACACAGAGACAGACAGAAAGACAGACACACACACACACACACACAAAGAGATAGACACACAGAGACAGACAGAAAGACAGACACACACACACACAAAGAGATAGACACACAGAGACAGACAGAAAGACAGACAGACACACACACACACACACACACACAGAGAGATAGACACACCGAGACAGACAGACAGACACAGACAGACAGACAGACAGACAGACAGACACACACACACACACACACACACACACACACACAGATAGACACACAGAGACAGACAGAAAGACACACACACACACAAAGAGATAGACACACAGAGACAGACAGAAAGAGGGAGAGAGATTTAGAAATGTCAGCTGATGACGTCAGATGTGATATAGAAAAATAAATGACGTGTGTCTGTCTGCCGTAGGACTGAGTGTGTAACTAGGGATGCACAACCATATCGGCACATCATCGGTATCGGCCGATAAAGGCTTTAAAATGAAGTATTGCATCTGCCCAAAACAAACATTTTCCCCCGATATGACGCTATGATAAAATGACTTGGCTTTAATTATGCCCAAATGCTCGATGCTTGACTAAGATTAAAGGTCCTTACACATCAAGAGCGATGCGAATATACGGCACGGAATTGCGATGCGAGTTTTGACCCACCTGTCAATCACAGCCACAGATGTGTACACGTCGGAAGCGAATTTCTGAAAAATCGACCGTGGTTCGAAAAAATAAACACCGCAATAACGCTCAGCAAAACTTCGCCGTTGGTATGCACGGTTGCATTGACTGATATAGGTTCGGAAAATATTATTGACGTGCGAATTAATCGCACGAAAAAAACGCTCCCGATGTGTAAGGACCTTAAGTACGGTAGTTTTCTTATTTTGCCCAGTGAATGTGTACATTTTGAAAAGCATTGTATCTGTAGCATCTGCTAGTGGGCCATCACGTTAAGAGTAGGCATAATAATAAATGTGTTAATTCAACTACAGGAGAGACTTGATGTTTTCTGAAATTAGGTGGGGAAAAATGTGTGCATATATCGGTATCCGCAATCGGCCAAAAGTTGGAAAATATCAGCATATCAGATATCGGCAAAAAAATCCAATATGGTGCATCCCAGTGTAACATTTACATTACATTAACATTACGTCATTTAGCAGACACTTTTGTCCAAAGCGACTTACAATATCACAATTTGTCAACAATACAGAAAACCACTATGCAACACAATCAATGACAGCTAAGATATTTTGATAGACTAGCACCATGTAGGAAGTAGTTTGAGAAGGAATAAGTAACGTAGTTTTTTTTAACACTGGTTAACACATCCCAGTGTAACAGTGAGGTCAGTGAAGTATACTGTGTAACACATCCCAGTGTAACAGTGAGGTCAGTGAAGTATACTGTGTTAACACATTCCAGTCTATCAGTGAGGTCAGTGAAGTATACTGTGTCTACCTTAACACATCCTAGTGTATCAGTGAGGTCAGTGAAGTATACTGTGTCTACCTTAACACATCCCAGTGTATCAGTGAGGTCAGTGAAGTATAAAGTATACTGTGTCTACCTTACAGATGCAGTGTTTCAGTGAGGTCAGTGAAGTATACTGTGTCTACCTTACGGATGCAGTGTGTCAGTGAAGTATACTGTGTCTACCTTAGGGATGCAGTGTATCAGTGAGGTCAGTGAAGTATACTGTGTATACCTTAGGGATGCAGTGTATCAGTGAGGTCAGTGAAGTATACTGTGTCTACCTTACGGATGCAGTGTGTCAGTGAAGTATAATGTGTCTACCTTAGGGATGCAGTGTATCAGTGAGGTCAGTGAAGTATACTGTGTCTACCTTACGGATGCAGTGTATCAGTGAGGTCAGTGAAGTATACTGTGTATACCTTACAGATGCAGTGTATCAGTGAGGTCAGTGAAGTATACTGTGTCTACCTTACGGATGCAGTGTGTCAGTGAAGTATACTGTGTCTACCTTAGGGATGCAGTGTATCAGTGAGGTCAGTGAAGTATACTGTGTATACCTTAGGGATGCAGTGTATCAGTGAGGTCAGTGAAGTATACTGTGTCTCCCTTACGGATGCAGTGTATCAGTGAGGTCAGTGAAGTATACTGTGTATACCTTAGGGATGCAGTGTATCAGTGAGGTCAGTGAAGTATACTGTGTCTACCTTACGGATGCAGCCTTGAGGTCTGTGAAGTGTGTGTGAAGGATTCCAATGGTGTCGTAACACACCACGTTGACAAGGTCTATGTCAGCAAGCCTGGATCTCAACTGCCCAATCATCTGCCACCAGTCCTCTGACAGCATAGAGTACAACTGGCCATCATCACGACTCAGCGGGACGTACCAGGACAGGATGTAGTCTCTGTAAGAATAGTCAAACACTAGACAGAGACACTAAGTATTAGTATATATCCTAGAGAAACAGAAAGATGTGTCAGGATAGTAAACAATGTGTAGATGCAGGTAAGAAAGAAAGATCTTTTAAGATTTTTAAGAATAAAGTTTTAGAGCCCGACCGATTTATCGGGCTGATATGTCGGGCCGATATTGGCCTGATTTGGCCTATCACAGATATATCGGCGTGAGATGTGCCGATATGAAAACCTTTTTTAACAAAATATATAATGCAGAAAACATGCTCCATTATTTACAATACTCTCAACACTGCAGCACAGCCAACTCTGTAAGATTGGTAAGACATTTGTCTGATATTTTCGCCATTCCATCCAGGAGAGAGATATGAGACACAGAGAGAGCCTGTTTGTGAGCGTTGTGCGAGGGACGGGGTAGCAGGGGCAGCTCGCTCCACACGTTGAGCAGAGAGACAGAGATATATGGTGGAGAGAAGTAGGACATGATGCAGATAAACGTGGTGGACTGTGAGGACTGTGTGAGTGAGTGAGCAGAATCTTGGCGGCCAAGCTGTGTATGCGAGTTGCAGGGCCAGCCCGGCAAGCGCGAGATGCCTAGTATTCTTATTATAATTTGAGAAGTGTCCGTGTGCGCAGAATTTTGTCCGGCCGCGGCTGTGCCGTTTTACGTGCGATTGGGCTGAAACTTCCAGGGGTTGTAAAGAGGACCCATGCGGGTGACCTGACGGAGCCGGATTTTTTAAATTAGGGCAGATTAATTGCCCTAACGCTGATTGCCCTGAGGCTGAGGCTATAGTTCAGTGATGATGTAATCAGTGATGTCATCAGTGATGATGTCATCAGTGACACACACACACACATGAGAGAGACTGAGGGAGAGAGAGAGGGGGAGAGAGACTGAGGGAGAGGGAGAGAGGGGGGACAGACTGAGGGAGAGGGACTGAGGGAGAGAGGGAGACATTGCGTGCGTGCCAATAGGGCAGGCGAGGCCACGCAGCAGCCGAGCTGCGGACAAGGCCGCGCAGCGTCCGAGCTGTGTATGCGAGGGCCAGCTCGGCGAGCTGCAGGGCGGGCGAGGCCCGCAGCGGGCGGACCTAGGAATCAAGCGTACGAGATGCCTAGTAATATATATATACACATGCATACTAGGGGTGGGGGAAAAAATCGATTCACCTAAGTATCGCGATTTTTAATGTCACGATTTTTTGGATCGATCTTTTATTCCAGAATCGATAATCGCAAAAAAAAAAAAAAAAAAAAAAAAAAAAAAATTTTTTTTTGGTGCTTGCAGTCAGGCCACTCACTGAACAGCAGGCCAGGCGCCGCCTACTGGTTTACTAGTGGTTTTATTACTTTATTAGTTAGTCTGAAGTAATAATTCGGCCCATATCGGCCTGGCCTGCTTGGTATCTAATGCCCGGCCTGAATTATGATCCCAGTCCGCCCCTATTTTTAACTATATCGCCCAGCGCTACTCATGATATAATATACAGTCTCTAGTGTATGATTCAACTTTTCCCATGTTCTAATCTAGTGTAAAAAAGCAAACAAACTGAAAAAAGAAAAGAAAAAAATAAACAAAAATCGCAATAAATCGTAATATCGAATCGCAATAATCGTAGAATCGCAATACTTAAGAATCGCAATATAAATCGAATCGGCAGCCAAGAATCGTGATAGTATCGAATCGGGAGATAAGTGAATCGCCACAGCCCTAATGCATACTGTATACGCGCCTCTGTGGTGATCACTATTCAGCACAACTTCACTGTCAAAATCTAGTCTAAAAATCGGACTTATCTGATAAAACGAGGAATTGTAATGTCCCAAATAGGGTTTTTAATTCTTTGCAATTATCGACAGCTGAGGGAGCCATTCTGTTTCATTCTGAATTAAATGACACACCAGGTCTAGATTATGACATCATGATTGAATCATAACTTCTCACCTCAGGCACAACTACAACCTCACCACTCAGCTAACTAAAACCTTCACAAAACATACTGTATGCGCGCTCGCACGCACACACTTTCTTGGTGTAAACCCTGGAACCATCTGTTACTTGGCAGCCAAAGATACTTTTCCACGGACTCTGTGTGTGTTGTGGACAGACCGCTCTACTCTAGTAATCCACTATGAGGGGGAGGGGTCAGTATCAGGTCATGATGATGACTGACAGAAACAGAGCTCCATCAGTCAGGTGTTTTCGTATGAACTGAACTTATATAATATTTCTAGTCTGAGCTGTGACAAATGTGAAGTGATGGTGAAGTGAAATATGATGATCATTCTCCCAGAGGAGACGGTATGAATTTGAACTTGATCATAACCATAATTCTAACATCTGATTTCAACATAGGTAGTAGTGCTGCGCGATTAATCGAATCACCATTGCGATGTCAGCACGTGCGATTACATAACCACAAACGGGTGTGATTATTCTGTCTGTGTGTGTGTGCGCCTCGTCTAACTAGTGTTACAAGCGACACAGCAAATAAACAAACACACGTTTCTCTGTCATCACACTGGTGATCAACACTAGCGGGAGACTTCTCCCACTCCCGCAAATATACAGTAATGTTATGCGTAATGTTAACATAAACATAATATAACATCTTACTCTGCTAACAGAGCCATATGAAATCCGCATTGACCAATGAAAATGGAATCAACTGTAAAATGTAGAATACTGCAGAATTTGACATTATTGGGCTGAAATTCAACAGGCTGGCAGGCTTCAGCAGTAACATGTTGGTATGGGAGCAGCCATCTTACTCTTCTTCTACTATGTATGAACTGAAGTTCATTTGACAGTATCTCAACAGTGACTACTTTACGATAGTGTCTCTAGTGGTGGACTGTAGAATACATTTAAATTACAACACAGACGTCTGTATGTCTGAAGTGAATGTTTTGTTCAGTAGTTTTTTCTTTACTTGAAGCACACAATGAGAAGCTTATAAGCACTTTAGAAACACATTTTTTTCATAATTTAAATAGTGTTTTGTACAGTCATCTACTGTATTTCTGACTTGAAGCACTAACTTGTTAAAAACAGTGCATTGTTGTGTAAATTGACTGTTATCTTATTAAATTGTGGACCTTTATTCATTCCCACTTATTAGACACTACTTCTTATGGTCAAATGAGCGTAAAAAGCAAAACACAGAATTAAGAAAAAAATTAACTTGGGAAAAAAATTTTTTTGTTTATTATATCACAATCGCAAATTGCAATATTGTCCACAATAATCGCAATCGCACCTTTCCCCCAAATCGTGCAGCACTAATAGGTAGCCAGGAAATGTTTCTTTTTCAGATTTGTTCCCCTATGGAAATCCACTTTAAAAGCTTCCCATGTTAATTTTGTATCTATAAATATAAATAAAGAGTAGCCATTTTGCAAAATAGTGGAAGCCAATGGTTTGCTGTTTCACAGCAGAGCATCCACACAAACTGAAGACTCATTTACATAGAACGGGCAGCAAAGCTAGATACCAAAACACCATAAAGTATGTGAACAACAGGGATTTTGTAAGCTAAGAGCTGAACACGGTGAGATGAAGAATACAGACCATTATGCTCCTTTAACCCTTTAATCTCTGGCTCTTTTATTTTCCTGTTACATTAGCTTCAACAGTAAGGGCCTAGGCAAAATCACTTTTATTGTCACATTATCATCATCATGTCATCCACTGAGTCGAACACTTCATTTTAGCTGTGGCATGCCTGCAGCAGCAACTGCTATTCACATCTGACATTGTCATTGAACAGTGTGGAAATACTACAAGTTGAAAGGATTGGAGAGTAAGAGTGATCATTACCTTCCTTCAGGGCCTTGTCCACATTGTGAGACACCACCACCCTCCTGTTTTGACTCAACTCCTGTATTGGCACCGAAAAACGAGCCTGAAACACAATAGTAGTATCAGGTCACTTGCCTGACTGACTGGGATAACAGAATTAAAGCAGGAACGAATATGCAAAAACAGGAAAACACTTCACTAAAAATGAGGGTGAGCTGTGTGTCTAATACGCTTGAAACCCTGACAAACATGACAACCCAAATTTGTCACAGTTCACAGTGCACAGTGACAGTGACATGTGGGGTCCACATCAAAAGGTCAAGTCAAGTTTATTTATATAGCCCTAATTCACAAGCATGTCTCAGAGGGCTTCACAGAAAGTATGTCTAGCTGATTCTAGCTGACACAACAGTAACAAGAATATACAGAATAAAGATAACATTTGAACAATTGATAATATAGAAAATATAGAAATGAAGAGAGAGCAGAGGAGAGAGCAGGAGAAGGGGGAAGAGCAGGGGGAATGTGAGAGAGTGATGGGGTGGGGAGGGAATGGGAGATGTGGGAGGGTGGTGTGGGGGAGAAGAGAGCAGGGGGAGGGAGGAGGTGGGGAGAGAATGAGAAATATAGACGCACATCTTGCAAACGGACATATGTCAATTTCTTAGCAACCAAACTATGCCTAATTTAATTGGCTGCAAGCCTTTAGTAGTGAGTCCTTTTGCCAAATAAGCACATGTTCACATATAGAGCTTATGGGTGCCTTGCTTTAGGGAAGAGTGGGTGCCATGCTTTGAATAGTGGCGAAATACTAAGAGCATGGGTGCCATGCTTTAAATAGTGGCGGAATATTGGAGGGGATAGAGTGGGTGCCATTCTTTGGAGTAGAATGTGTACTATGCTTTAGAGTAGTGGGGGAAGGGGGGAAGAGGAAGAACACCGGGAAGAGGAGAAAGCAGGAGAGTGGAGGAGGGAGGGAGAGCGGGGGGATGTGAGGGAGGAGAGGGGTGAGGTGGGGAGAAAATAGGAAATGTGGAGGAGGAGAGAACAGAGGAGGAGAGATGAGGGTGCAGGGGATGGAGAGCCAGGGTAGAGGTAGGGTCTAGGGTTGGGGGAGGGGAGGGAGTAGGATACGGGCCCGGATTAGGGCGAGGGTGGGGAGAAATGGGAAATGTGGAGGAGGAGAGAACAGAGAAGGAGAGGTGGGAGGGTGCAGGGGAGGGAGAGCAGGGGGAATGTGAGAGGGAGGAGAGGACAGAGAGGAGGAGAGAACAGAGAAGGAGAGGTGGGAGGGTGCAGGGGAAGGAGAGCAGGGGGAATGTGAGAGGGAGGAGAGGACAGAGAGGAGGAGAGAACAGAGAAGGAGAGGTGGGAGGGTACAGGGGAGGCAGAGCAAGGGGAATGTGAGAGGGAGGAGGTGGGGAGGAAATGGGAAATGTGGAGGAGGAGGGAACAGAGAAGGAGAGATGGGAGGGTGCAGGGGAGGGAGAGCCAGGGTAGAGGTAGGGTCTAGGGTTGGGGGAGGGGAGGGTGTAGGATACGGGCCCGGATTAGGGCGAGGGTGGGGAGAAAATGGGAAATGTGGAGGAGGAGAGAACAGAGAAGGAGAGGTGGGAGGGTGCAGGGGAAGGAGAGCAGGGGGAATGTGAGAGAGGGGAGAGGACAGAGAGGAGAAGAGAACAGAGAAGGAGAGGTGGGAGGGTGCAGGGGAAGGAGAGCAGGGGGAATGTAAGAGAGGGGAGAGGACAGAGAGGAGGAGAGAACAGAGAAGGAGAGGTGGGAGGGTGCAGGGGAAGGAGAGCAGGGGGGATGTGAGAGAGGGGAGAGGACAGAGAGGAGGAGAGAACAGAGAAGGAGAGGTGGGAGGGTGCAAGGGAGGGAGAGCACGGGGAATGTGAGAGAGGGGAGAGGACAGAGAGGAGGAGAGAACAGAGAAGGAGAGGTGGGAGGGTGCAGGGGAAGGAGAGCAGGGGGAATGTGAGAGAGGGGAGAGCAGGAAGTGGCAGGGATTCAGGAAAATAGGGGAGAAGAGGAGAAGGAGCAGAGGGGGGGGAGAAGGAGGAGAGAGCAGGAGAAGGGAGGGGGGGCGGGTGGATGTGGGGGAGGAAAGAGCATGGAAAGAGAGGAGGTGGGGGGGGAGTGGGAAATGTGGGAGAGGGGAGAACAGGAAGGGGGAAGAAGGGAAGAAGCGGGGGAAGGGGGAAAGAGAAAGAGAGGGGGGGGGAAGATCAGACAACTGACTACTCTAGACATTAACCAGAGCTAACTGGGACATAGTATCTAGCTAATCTACAGCCTAATAGGCCATCAGTGCACAACAAAAAGTGCACTCTAGGGGTGAGCGATATGGCCCTAAAATAATATCACAATATTTCAGGGTATTTCTGCTATAACAATATTTTTGACGATATGACAAAATGCTGAAAAATATTTTATTATTAATTTCAAGAACATACAATTGTAAGAAAATAAGTGTTATTGTTTTATATGTCAGCAGCATAAATGTAACAGTTTGAATTAAAATATGCCTTCAAATATTACCGTGGTTTGTTGTACATAATCTTTTGTAACTAAACCACTCCCATACTACTGAAGGCACTCCCCTTTTTTGGAACTAACTCCTCCTGACTGCTTTTAAACGGTTGTTTGACGCAGCAGTATAATTTTTACAGCTCCACCTAAATTACTGGCTTCCATAGGAGGACTATTATATCTTCGGATCTTCAATCGGATGTCGGAGACGGGTAGGAGAAAGTTTTGAACAGCCGTTCCCCCAATTGACTTATGGAAGTCGGTGTGACGCTAGTACGAGTGTATACAGAGAAATAGCGGAACATTATGGGGCTAGTTTAGAATGGTAATGTTAAAATGTGATTTTGGGTTTAGATGGTAATGTTCTGGTTCGGATAGATATCTAATATCTTGCTCAAGGTTACTGCAGCAGAACAGATGCTTACCAATACAAGGGTTTAAGATCCTCCCATTCAAGGACAGTCCCCCTGCTCAGTGCTCACTCACTACTATACTGAACATGTTGCCCAAGGGGCAGGTGAGTGAGCACTCATGTGGTTTCTTACAAGGAGTTTGTTAATCGCCTCAAAGTGCAGCTCAGCCTCCTCTCTACTACTGCCGACTAAGGTTATCGATATTGTGAAGAGGATTTATCAGTATCTTACCATGAGCTTGTTGAAGAAGTACAGTAGTGAGGACGACTGCCTCCTGTTCCCCCCGCCGAAGCAGTTGACTTTGGGAGGACTCTTCCTGACGAGCAGCACAAAGCTCCCGGCCAGAAAACACAGCACAGCGAAGGACACGTAGATGAACAGCTTCAAGAAGAAGGAGGTGAGACTCAGGCCTCCCCAGGCCTGCTGGAACACTACTGCTGCCAACACTCCCAGACAGAATGCCGGGACAAAACGCAAAGGAGAGCTGATGCCAGACGACGAGGAGGTGGTAGACATGGGCCCCCCTGCTCCCCTGTCACTGCTACTCCCTCCAGCCAGTGGTGTGGTGGTAGATGAGGAGGTGGGCATGCTGCGACCCCACCATCCATATAGGTGCCACTGTTACTGAGGCTACAAAGTGGGTCCGTTCGTCTATACGCACAGTCAAACAGGCACTGTGTACACTTGTGTATACCCTCGACTACACCACTCTTTGGAAGGAGAGGCATCCCCGCTCTGACATCTCCTCACCGACCCACACAGCTATGTCTTCCCTGCTCCTAGCATCGGGCCGCCTGGCCACACACACGCAGCCCTCTCCGCTTAACGTTAGTCATCCACAACACGGTGAAGTGGATGGTTGGATGGAAACGGCGACTGGAGCTGACAGTCGCACAGGAAGCAGAGAGATACCCGGGCTGATGGGATGGATGGAGCCACAACAACCGTCACCTTGGAGACAGACAGGTGAATAGCTTAGCGACTGTTGCTAACCAACTGGGCTAGCAGAAAAGGGCTAACCTAGGCAGCCAACATCACTAACGTTAACGAACGATACCTAACTACAAATACAACCCGCTGCAAATAAGACCAATCAAATGTTTATAAGGCAAGCATAATATTATATGATGTCCGACTTGCTTCTATGGCCTGACTACACAGTAGAGACAGCGAATATGCTAAGCTAATGTTAGCTAACTTACCTATCGCTACAACAGCCGCTACCTAACCTTACTCCACAATGAAAATACGCGGAAGCTTTGCATAAGAAGAATTGAAACTATTGTAAACGCAAGCAATGACAAACAGACAAAGGTGTCAGGTCCAAAATCCCCGAAAAATCCAAAAATAAAATTTGTTTTTAAACGGTAGCTAGTTATGTTGTCGCTGTCTCGAGCTTCAGCTGACTGACAAATCTCTCTGCACGTGAAAGGGTGTCAGCCAATCAGCGACGGTGTTAACAACGGCTGGGGTTGCCTCTTTTAGACAACGCGATAGCCCGAGTGGACGGAGTTTCTGCCTCAACTGAGCCGTTCCAGTGAGCCGTTCACGCAGTCGAGTAAACACCGCCCAACAGGGCAACTCCTTATTTCCCACGAGCACAAGTCAAGAGCATAAGGATACATTTGTTTTGCTCTCTCTCTCTCTCTCTCTCTCTCTCTCTCTCTCTCTCTCTCTCTCTCTCTCTCTCTCTCTCTCTCTCTCTCTCTCTCTCTCTCTCTCTCTCTCTCTCAATTTCAATTTCAATTTCAAATAGCTTTATTGGCATGAAAAGACAGTGCTTATATTGCCAAAGCAAATATACATATTAACAGTACAACAATAAGGAAATTATAATAATAAATGAATGTACTCGAAGATGTATAATGTACAGACAGTCAAAATTTACAGTCAACGATATATGTACATATAAACTTCCCCAAAAATGGGGCATTCTGACTTTTTTTTTTTTTTTTTTTTTTTTTACAGTTGTTCAACAGGTAAACAAATAGTAATTGTCAAAATAGAAAATAAAATAAAATAAAAAATAAAAATAAAAATAAAAATAAAATAAAATAAAATAAAATAAAATAAAATAAAATAAAATAAAATAAAATAAAATAAATAAAATAAGTAAAATAAATAAAATAAGAATAAGAGTAAAAATGGAATGAAATAAAAATAAAATAAAATAAAATAAAAATAAAAATAAAATGAGCTGGTGTGTTTCACTGGATGTCTCTGAGGTTGTGGCAGGAGGCCAGATATTTAGCTGCCAATATGCAGCAGTTTGGTTTTTCTCCTAGTAGGTATTTAAGCTTGTCTCTTTCTGATTGTGTTTCGAATTCTTGGTATTTGTGTATAATTTTGGGGAAGAATGACGCTCTAATTTCTGCATATTTGTCACAGTGTAGTAGAAAGTGTGTCTCTGTTTCTACTGTGTTCTGTGTGCACCGTGAACATAGCCTGTCCTCCCTGGGTAGCCAGGTCTGTCTGTGGCGACCGGTCTCTAGGGCCAGGCTGTGTCCACTGACTCTGTACCTAGTCAATGTCTTTCTTAATTTGTCATCAGTCACGGTGGTCAGATATTCTGCCACCGTGTACTGTCTGTTTAGGGCCAAATAGCACTCCATTTTACTTTGAGTTTTTGTGGTGTTTTTCCAATGGGTGATGTATTTGTCTTTTTGTCTTGTTATAATTTGGTTGGGCCAATAGGGGTGTCCTGAGGCTCTGTAGGGTTGGTTGAGGTTAGGGGACTGAGTCTCAGGACTAGTGGTGTTTTAGGGCTTTGTGGTGGAAGGTTTGGGGGTCGCTTGTTTTTAGGTGATTATAGAATTTGATAGCTCTTTTTTCAATTTTTATTTGGAGGGGGTATTGGCCTAATTCTGCTCGACAGGCATTATTTGTGGTTTTCCTATGGAGGTGTAGTATACTTTTACAAAAGTCCAAATTAAGTGTTTCGATTGGATGTTTGTCCCAATTTGTAAAATGTTGGTATTTGCTCAGCGGTCCCCAAACTTCGCTGCCATATAGAGCAATGGGTTCTATGACTGATTTCAGAATCTTTAGCCAGGTTTTAATGGGAATGTCTATTTTAATGTTTCTTTTGATTGCATAGAATGCTCTTTTTGCCCTGTCTCTTAGGTCATTCACAGCCGTGATGAAACTACCCGTGGTGCTGATATTTAGGCCTAAATATGTGTAATTTTTTGTATGTTGTAGTTCAACCGTGTCCAAATAGAATTTGTAAGTGTGATCTCTCTCTCTCTCTCTCTCTCTCTCTCTCACTCTCTCTCTCGCTCTCTCTCTTTATTGGCATGGACATAATACAATATTGCCAAAGCACCAAGCTCTCCATACAAGTGCAGTAATAAAGAGAAAAGTAAAAGGGTATTCAACAATAGAAGGAAATAGTGAGCACTTGGAGTGTGAGTGTGTGTTTGTGTGTGTGTGTGTGTGTGTGTGTGTGTGTGTGTGTGTGTGTGTGTGTGTGTGTGTGTGTGTGTGTGTGTGTGTGTGTGTGTGTGTGTGTGTGTGTGTGTGTGTGGAGGAGGAAGGTCTATGCTCCTCACCAAGCCACTAACATCATCTGACACTCCCCACTTTAGGATCTCAGGTCTACCCAAATAATATCTGAATAAATTATCTTCTTTATACAGACCCAGATCCAGAGAAACTAATGGTAGAAAATGAATACAATACACAATATGAACAAGCCATGGGGGCCTCGTTATGTTTAAAATGAGGGAGCAAACTTGGAAAGATACATACAGTTGGTTGATTGGTGGTGGTCGGGAAGGGGGGGTTGGGGGGTGGGGAGGTAAAGTGTAACGTAATACCCCCCCCCCCCCCTGAATGTCTACTCCTAACCTCTTGGATTAAGCCAAACGGCAACCCTCTGGTTCATCTTGAGGCCCAGAAGAGAAATTTGGAGTGAGAAATTTCAGGTGTGGAGTGAGTGAGAAGAAGGGGAAAAGTCTCACTTTCAATGAGTGAGAGTTGATATGATAAATGAATGCTCTGGTCAAAGCAGATGTACAATTCTGTGTACATGTATAGTGTTATGTTTCTCATGGATCATGTTTAGCACGCATGATCACATTGATCACCCATTCAGCTATGACTGTAAATATTATGTCAGTGGCTGTGACCACCCCATGTAGGCGAAATCATAAATAGATGTAGCCTATAGCCTAGCTAAATCATAAATAGCTAAATCATAATGGTTTATAATATTTAGCCTATTAGTGATATCCCTCATTTGAAAAATAAATAGAACCTTTACAAGATGATTAGCAGTTGGCATACTGATAGACTTGATCCTAGTTATATTTTTAGATGAATGCTCATTTACATAATTAAACTATCAAGATATGACCAAATAGAAATCGCCTTACAAAGACAAATCATATTCTGAAAAACGCCCCTTGGCCGATTGTGGTCTTGGCTTTGTCAAGTTACCGGAATGATACCGGAAGTTATGCAATTTTATCTTAAAAAATAAAAACGTAGGCTATAATTACATTTGGAGGGGGAATTATAGACTTGTTATGCTGTCCTAGGCGAATTTGGAGAACATACAATTCATTGTCGCTTACTAAAGATTCTCCTCTAAATTACTATTAGATCTATTTATATTACATTGTCCTAAAATGTTGATTTTCACTTGGTAGCCTAGTAGCCTACCTATAATAATTCATTGGCAAATTATGCCATTTTTCCTTCCATCCGATCCAATCACTACACCAGTGATTTTGACTGTTGCCTACACCTTCAACCAAAGAGGGAGAGAGGGAGAGAGAGAGAGAGAGAGAGAGAGAGAGAGAGAGAGAGAGAGAGAGAGAGAGAGAGAGAGAGAGAGAGAGAGAGAGAGAGAGATGAGAGATGAGAGATTGAGTGGGGAGACGAGAGAGAGGGGCGGGGGGTGTAGCCATAAGTGTAGCATCTGGTCTGGTGTGTGTAACGTTTGGTAGGGTTTTATTTTGAAGGAGTGGAGAGCAAGTCCTCACTTGACCATTATCGTCACTGACAGCCGCTACTAGTCCGAGTCAGACAGAAGAGAGAGAAGCCCGGGCATCGCTGCAAACAGGTGGGAGACCGTTTCCTACAAGTTAACTGTGTGTATGGTAGCCTACGTTTAAATCGAATATAAGATATAACTATTTGGTACTGTTATCAGTTATTATTGTGTTACGTCCAGCCAGGAGTGTAGTGGAGGGTACACGCAAGTAACGCAGTTTACCCACCCCTTTGAAATGAGGCAGATAGTTTACTCAGCTATTTTCAGATCACCTGTATAAATCAATTAGGACAAACAACTCACCTTGAATAGTTTACCCACCTCTGTATTTACCACTACACCCCTGGTTACTTCATAAAAACGACACAAATTGGTAAATGCATTATGTGAATGATGGGCAGGCTACTTTATCTATGTAGCCTGCAGAGAAAGATCAGGTGAGAGATTCCATTCAAAATCTGGCAAATGCTGCCTTGCTTATCGGCAGACGTTGACCTTGGACAGCTTTTCTGAGTTGGTGTGACCTGCTGCTTTTATAACCAAGCGGCTCTCATTTAAAAGGGGGCTTGCTTCGCCTCCCACGTTGTTTTTCACCGAGAACGTTTAGGTCAATGGGGAGAAAGTGGGCCAAATTTCTCTATGGTGAAAGTCTCTAACAATTTGGGAATAACGTAACGCTAGGCCTATATCTGTTTAGTGAGATTAATACGAGTGTTATGAAGCCAGTTAAAGTTAATGCAGCAGTGGGTAGGTCAGGTGACGGTCCTGCCAACAAATCAATCAAATCACTCAGGCTTGAATCCAGCATGGCACCAGTGTTTTGCTTCGTCAACATGGTGAGTTTGTTGTGTCTGGATGCTCAACACGTTGCAGCCTGTGCGATGGGCATGATGGTGACAGACCGTTAAATGGGTCGACAGTAACCTATTCTATTCACAGTAGACATGGTTGGAGGACTTGCCTACTGTAAGCTTTGAGGAGGCAGCCACGCCGCACTAGGTTTTGAGGTGAAAGGTGACTAGTCTCTGATTGGCTGACGGCCATCAACCCACTCTGCTGTCATTGGTTCCTTGGCATGCCTCCTTGGGTTTGCCCCCAATGCCCCCTCCCCCTCTCTCTCTGTCTATCACACACATGCAACACATGGCCCTGTGTGAACTGCAACAGTCTTGCCTGCATTTAACCATTTAACATGTTTACCGTTACAGTTGATTGAGGTGAAGTATGTTATTATCAGTGGCTGATAAGAGAGGGAGATGTCTATATTATAACCATGGGGCTATTAGGAGGAGTAGCCTATAGCGCCCAGGTACAGATTTCTTTTAAATCACGTTTCACACAGATTTTTCTCCCATTTTCTCCCCAATTGTACTCCCCGGCTGTCCTGGTCGTTGCGCCATAGCACATGCTTCCTCCGATCCATGTACAGTACAGTCGCCACTCGCCAGTCACTTCTTTTCACCTGACATAGAGGAGTTTCACTGGCAGGAGGTAGTGTGTGGGAGGATCACGCTATTCCCCCCAGTTCGCCTCCCCCAAACAGGCCGACCAGAGGAGGTGCTAGTGCAGCCTCCAGGACTCATACCCCACCGGCTTCCCACCCGCAGACACGGCCAATTGTGTCTGTAGGAACATCACACCACGCCGGAAGTACCGCTGCCGAGAATTGGCCCTGGGTCTCCGTGGTGGTAGGCGAGTGCTTTTACCTCTACACTACCAAGACGTCCCCAAGATGACATCCTCAAGATGACATCCTCAAGATGACATCCTCAAGATGACATCCTCAAAGGTCTTTTGTCCTGACCAACAGACAGTCCACAACCCAAAGATCATCAGTTTACTGTCATAAGTCCACAACCCAAAGATCATCAGTTTACTGTCATAGAAGTTGAGAAAGAAAAAACAAGTGCAAATTGGCTATATGCCAGGCTGCAGGCAGCATGTGTGTGGCGTGCAGCATGCGGCGCGAAGCGCATTTCCCGCGCGAGCAGGCGCCTGGCTGTCCACACAAGGAACGCATTTCTCCGTGCCGGGCATCATGCGAGTCTGCTCGTCTTCATCTTTTGTTTTGCCATATCTCTCTCTCTCTGTCCCTCTGTTGTGCCGGATGACCACCTGAAGCCCCACTTCAGATAGCAACGTCACTCCCACCTCTGACCTCTCTCTTTCTTTCCCCTCACTCTCTCTCTTTCTGAATTGATGTGTGAATTGACTCAAACCCCCACCTCGTATTTCCACCGTTTTATCTCTCTCTGTGTGTTTGTGTGTGTGTGTGTGTGTGTGTGTGTGTGTGTGTGTGTGTGTGTGTGTGTGTGTGTGTGTGTGTGTGTGTGTGTGTGTGTGTGTGCACGTGCGTGCATGTGCACGCGCCTGACAAATGAATAAATATATACAGGACAAACAACACCATCATTAATCAATCTTTTATTTAGAAATTTGTTTTATTTGACAATTGGCCGGATTCTCTATGCCTTGACTTCCTGTCTGGTATGATCTGCTCTATTCAGCTTGACAGATTGGCTCGCGGCTCATGGAAAAAACAATGGAATTTGTGTGTAAAAACAAACAAGGCACATCCAAAACAAGACACGGAGTCTAATAATGATGTCACAGACGGTAATGAAATCACTAAATGTACAGTTCTAGATGGCTTAGCCTGGTGGCCAGGTCACTACATAGTGATGTCATAAATCACTGATGATGTCACAGATTTCAGTTTCAATTTACTTTATTGTCCACAATGTGGGAAATTTGTCTTAAGCACATAAAAGCACATAAAAGATGATGTCAACAGTGATTTCACTTGAGCAGTAGGGGAAACACTGAATTGTGATGTCATCAGTGAGTGAGCAATTTGGCCCTTCATAACGCCTGTCGGTGAGGAACAGTGACAGCCCTGAAGTAATGTCTGCTTGAGCAGAGCATGACGACATTCAGCTCCACCATGCTGCCTGCAGAGGAGAGGGGACCTGGACAAACTGAGGACCCTGCTGCAGGAAGACCACTTCAGAAGGCGAATCAATGAGAGGTTGAGGTGTAATGTTGGTCATGTTTGGTCCAGCACCCCTCTGGAGTTTGCAGCCAAGCGGGGTCATGCTCCCTGTGTGGCCTACCTGATCACCCAGGGAGCCCAGGTAGAGCTAGCTGATGTCCGCACGCCTCTCTACTGGGCCATGTACCACGGTTACCTGGACTGTGTCTGGATCTTCCTGGAAGCTGGGGCCGACCCCAACAGAAGATGCTGCTTATACACCCCACTCTCCTGTGATGCCCGGGAGGGAAGGCTGGACATACTGCAGGAACTCATCAGGTTCCATGCTGTTCCTGTTGACATGGACAGCATTCATGTCCTCGAGAGTTCTCTCAACATCAGCGCTAAATACAACCACCTGGACTGCTTCTGCCTGCTGCTCCAGGCCGCTGGTGTTCTGACCTGTCACGTGGCTTCTCGACTGCTCGAGGTGGTGCTGCTTAACAGGTGCCAGGAAGCATTCGTCCAAGCTGCTCCTGGACCACGGTGCGGACCCAGCCCTGGTAACCTTGGAGCAGGCGCAGCTGGAGGGGAGGGCAGCTCTCAGGGTCTTTCTGGAGGCCAAGAGATGTCTGACCCACATGTGATCCGCTAAGCGCTGGGCACACATTGCCTGAACCAAGTCCACTCCTTACCAGTAACACAAGTGATGAAGGACTTCGTGCTCCGCCAAAACTGACTTGAAGGACTGTCTGTTTATTTATTTTAATTTCCTAGATTTAGTTCTTTAGTGACTGTGTTTCAAACAAGTCCAGGACCATACCATCAGCATACACCAACTGTAGCCAACCCTCCTACTATAATTGGAGAGCTGTATGTCTGTGTGTGCTCGGTTCATCAACTCCAGTCCAGAGTCCCTACCCAATTGAGAAAATTCTAGTTATCATAATATGATGATGTGAGGTTCAGTTAGCTTTGCATAGAAATACTTTTTTACTTACATACTTGATTACATTTCAGAGTCTGTACTTTTTAAATTTTTACTTGTGTAAACAAGTTGAATCAGTACTTCTACTTTTACCAGAGTATTTTTTTACACAATATCTGTACTTCTACTTCAGTAAAGAATGTGTGTATCTGATTTTCAGTTAGCCGATGTAGCAGTTATTTCAGTGCCCTACGGCACAAGAAAATTGCCATTGTTACATCTTGTTTGCCTAATAGATTAACATTAACATCAGTTATGCGGATGCCTCAATTTGTCTTCCAATCCATATGAACATAAACATGTTAGCCTGGGTAAACCCATCCCCCACGTGACCTGCTCTCAGACCTGTTCTCAGTCACTATGACTGGTAGATAGTGACGGAACTGAGAGAGCAGGTCACGTGGTGGCTGGGTTTACCTAGGCTATAAACATGTAGCCTGAAATCATATGGATTTGACCCCTAACACTGCATTTATGCACCTCCTTTCCCCTCCCCATTTCTCCTCTCTGCCCTCCCCTCTCCCCTCCCCTCTCTCCTCTCCTCTCTCCCCTCTCCCCTCCTCTCTTTTCCCTCTCCTCTCCCCTCCCCAATCTCTCCTCTCTGCTCTCCCCTCCTCTCCACTCTCCTCTCCCCTCTCACCACTCTCCTCTCTGCCCTCTCCCCTCCTCTCTTTTCCTCTCCTCTCCCCCTCTCCCCTCCTCTCTTTTCCTCTCCTCTCCCCTCTCCCCTCTCTCCTCCACTCTCCTCTCCCTTCTCCTCTCCTATCCCCTCTCCTCTCCTCTCCCCTCCTATCCCCTCTCCTCTCCCCTCTCCCCTCCTCTCTTTTCCTCTCCTCTCCCCCCTCTCCTCCACTCTCCTCTCCCCTCTCTCTCCTCCACTCTCCTCTCCCCTCTCCTCTCCTTTCCTCTCCTATCCCGCCTCTCCTCTGTCCTCTCCCTCACCTCCCCTCCTGTCCTCTCTCTCCTCTCCCCTCTCCTCTTTGCTCTCCCCTCCCCTCTTCTCGCCTCCTCTCTCTTCTCCTCTCCCCTTGTGCTCAGCTCTTATCCGACTCTTTCCAATCCTCTCAGCTGACTACACCAGGGGTCATTGGTCACTGGGAGAAAGGTGAGGTGTGTGTGTGCGTGTGTGTGTGTGTGTGTGTGTGTGTGTGTGTGTGTGTGTGTGTGTGTGTGTGTGTGTGTGTGTGTGTGTGTGTGTGTGTGTGTGTGTGGACATGGGGACTGTTAGAACCTGTAAGTTGAGACACCAAGGGATTCTATTTCTGATGTTCTATTGGAGATTTATTTTGCCTAATAGTAAGATAGTTTTTTGGTGGGGGGGCAGGAGTGGTGGACAATAGAGTACCGCAGGAATGACGTATTTTTGTAGGCCAACTCAGCTAGTCATGCTAGTTCCAGTTCCCAAGTCTAAAAGTCAATGGGATTTTTGTATGGGGACCCTGCATGAAATAAGGTCTCTGGTTAACAAAAGTTTATGAAACAGTGAACTTTCTGTTTTTTTCCCAGCATTTTCTGAAAATCATATTAAATAAACGCATTTACACTTTGAAAATCAAAAGAGTGGTCCTTATTTGTGAAGATGATCTTGCTAAACACAAATCCCCAATCCCCATACAGAAATCCCATTGACTTGGAGACGAGGGAACAGGAAGTGCTGTTTTTAAAATGTAAACAGAGTTGGCCGGCTAGAGTCTGACACTCAAGCCTCACGCCACTTTGGCTCCATAGGGTTCCATTGCCGTTGCCACCCAGTGACGCGGTTTGTTTACAAAAATGCTGCTCGGCTGATCCCTCGTATAATATTTCTCCAAGATGTGACAATGGTGCAACCTCGTTGTTGTTGTTGTTGTTGTTGTTGTTGTTGTTGTTGTTGTCGTCTGGTTATAGTTAGTAGCCTAGTTATATAGCTGTGCTGAATGGCAGATCCTTTCTGATGAGTCTGAATCAGTTGATTTCACTTTTTTGCAAACATTCACTTATTTATCAAATGTTAGATGCGAGTCTAAGATGATTCTCAAGAACATTGTCAACCTCACTGACCTCATTCTTTATTTCTTTTACCATGAATCTTCATTTTCGTGTCGTTTACGTATGGAAAAACAGATTGGAACTTATTTTTGTACATTTACATTCGAGGACTCAAGCCATTACATACATAACATACAGAATGTAAGGATTCCATGAGCTGGTCAGGCAGATATATAAATGAGGGCTGCACAATATGAAAATACTAAACAGATATTGTGATTGTGAGTCATGGTTTTCATGTGAATGCAACTTTTGCATTTCATTTTCACTGAAAAAAAACATGCAGTAACTGATTTGTCTCTAGATGTATTATGAGTTGCACTGTAGTTTCTTGGAGACAGCTGGAAGGTCTGTAAATGTAAATGAGTCCGTAATTACATGTCAAGTCTTGCCCACCACATTCAAAGATGGGACTGATAACGGCTGTTTTCCAGGTCTCAGGGAAAGTTCTTGTTTTAATTTAAATTAATTTAAAAGTTCACAAGGTGTGTTATTGGTTCCAATATAACACACCTTTACCCTAGACTACAAGGCACTGCCATGTCTCTTTTCTTGCTTTTTTCTTGCTTTTTTTCTTTTGTATTGTTCTTTGTGCTGTCTATTGCTGTGTTGCTTTTGGTCTAGACATAACACACCTTTACCCTAGACTACTACAAGGCATTGTGATGTGTCTTTCATTGATTTTTTTGTTTAAAACTTTGTATTGTTCTTTGTACTGTCTATTCGCTGTGTTGCTTTTGGCCTAATTATATAACACACCTATGGGTGTGTTATATAAAATAAAATAAAATAAAATAAAATAAAATAAAATAAAATAAAATAAATGAATAAATAATTAAATTAAATTCAATAATTACTTAACCGTAATTAAGCATTTATTAATGCTCTTTGTGACCCCCTATTGTAAAGTTGAACAAATGTAACCCTTAAGTCAGTGGTTCTCAAATGGGGGTCCAGGGACCCCCAGGGGTCCGTGGCACTCCTGAAAAGTTTTCAGGAAAATAAAAACAAAAACTTTTTTATTGTTGCAAAAGCTTCATATTTCAACGAACATATTTTATGCTTTAAATCTAAAATGGTTCATAGATTACAATTTACATTCTAATCTAACAAACCTATCAATTTAAAAGTCAAGCACGTTACCATGGAAACAATTAAGCTTAGCCCAAAATCACAAATCAGAATGAGGGGGTCCCTGGTATATTTTCTATCTTGTAAGGAGTCATTGGCTGAAAAACATTTGAGAACCTCTGCCTTAAGTGACACTTCATAAACACATACGAGTGCTGAATAAGCAGCACTTAGCTGTAATTAACCATTTATTAATGCTCTTTATGACCCTTATTGTAAAGTTGAAAACTAGCCCTGTTAATTTAAGGGGTTAATTAATGCTTATTAAGCATTAACTAACCCTTAATTAACTTTACTAACCCTGTTAATTAAGGCTTATTAAGCATTAACTAAGCATTAATTAACCCACAATTAATGTACCCTTATTGTAAAGTGTTACTAAATAGCTTGTGAGTTATTGGGAACCAACAGTAACCTACAGAGTGAGTCGATTGTGTTAGCTCCACCCACCCTGTGTCACCACAGACACCAAGTTCGTAAATGCTGCAATACTGAAAATGCAAAGCATTTGGGAACGTTAATGCATTAAAAATATGAATCATACAAACATTCAATGATCAGGATTCAAGTGTATAGGACCATTTCTCATAAACATGAGCCTTACTTTTTGAAAATAAATGTTGTGAGAGCTTAACTTCAGTAGTCGCAGGGCCCCTCGGACACATCCGGTGGGGCGAGTAGATCTTACACTGGCAGTAAAAGTGACCAAACAACAGACTTCCCCTGGTAACGTTATTGCTGTGTGGGGAGAGCTTTAGAGGCTGATTGGAGCTTTAAAACAGGGAGAGGGAACTCCGTTATTGACCCGACCTCTAGCCCCTCATTGATCCAATTCATTTAATCTTTGAGTTATTGAGAGCGATCACGATGAAAAAGTGCCTGTCTTGACAGAACCAGCCAACTGAAGCCCTGGTTGGAACCAGCTTGACCTTTGAGATTAGCTGCAGTTACACATCACTTAGTGATATAGAGAGAGGGAGAGGGAGAGAGAGAATCCTAGAGAGTAGTCAGTGTGTGTGGTGCTGTTGCAGCAGTGAGAACAGCTTTTCCAGGGTCGCTGTCATTGGCTGCGAGGCAGTGTGTCTCACATGGTTGGCTGCTCTGTGGGACAGGTGAGTAGGGAAAGGGAATTCAATAGGCCATATGGAGAAATATACGCTAATCTGGGAGTCATCTTGTGTACCCCTTCAGTTTTACAGTCTCATTTTTTGGTAGTTGTCTGTTTGCATTCTGGGTTTAAACTAACCAAAAATAAGGCTGGATGTGCTGAGCTTCATGATGACGCCATATTGGCCTACAGTGAACCAGAGGACAACGGATTATTTCATTTTAAGGGACTATACTTATTTTTTTTAACTGACTCTAATGAAGGTGATCGAACCTGAAACCAAACCACTGCATACATACATACAAACAAACAAACAGAGCAGACAGACATATAACAATCTCTGCAGTTTGTCTTTATTGTGCCAGATTCTTATTTATTTATTTATTTAACCAGTCAGGCTGATGGAACTTCTACCTTGTTGAAGCAACAGATACCCACCAATGATAGGGTGGGAAAAATCAGTAGTGAGTAGTATGTTTGATTTTCTCATTAAGACAAAACATTGCTGATATCAATACTGTTGCAAATGACTATTGTATCCGTTTCAAATTGTTAGTATTGCTACTTTTGACAATCTTATTTGTACAGCAGTTGCGATTGTGTGGCGATTCTGTTCTGAATATACAGGATTTGCTTTTCTCTCTTTATTTGACACATTCAGACTCTTGGATGGTGATGAGAATAGTTTTGTAATCTTTTAGGATACGGTCGTCTGCCTTCAAATCAGTGGAGTTCTCTTTGGCCCTGCTATTGGCTAATAATCTGGGTGGAAGGTGTCGTGAGGAATTTAACTCTAAGTTTAGAAAACCAATGCAACTAGAAGGTAAAAGTATTACAAAAGGTTTATTTACAAAAACAAAGTCTCACAGACACTGTGGACCAGCCCCCATCTCCTGTCTCTGGGGACTGATCCCTTCTTCCTGTTAGCCACTTCCTTTTATAGACTTCTTCTGAAGTCCCACAACAAAGAGTAGCTTTATGCACTTAGCGCCCCCTACGCTAGAGGGGGTATAACAACATCTAAATTCTCTCTACAGTTTCCCTCCTCTTTTTACTTATTAACAGTAAAACTATTTTATTTAGAAGTTGTTATATTGAATTTCAACTTACTCTTAGTTGTATTCATCATCCCATGCCGATATATACATTCTTGTTAAAAGAAGTACACTTGACTTTGCCATATTCCCAATCCAACTCTGTACTCCTCTCTTTAGAATGCAGTGGCTTTTAAATATTTCAAATACATGCAGATTATAAACTCTGTCTGTGTACAGTCTAGAGAAGTCCTCTGCGACCCCCTCTCTTTGCTTTTGGGACATCACTTAATAAAGCCTGTATTTGAAATGTGCCTTGCTGCTATATCACTCCATGTAATGATGGACTCCTTACTAATCCAAGTTATTTACATAATATACTTCTGATAGATTGGCCTAATCTACCAGTTTAAAGTTGTTGGATCTCATTACAACTATAGCATGCTATCATTGCTAAGCTTAGACACTATACATGACTTATAACATATGAAACATTGCACTACAATCATACACTTCACTTTTCAACATTATATACAAAGTGCATACAATACAACATAAATTTCATTAGCAGTTCAAATATTTGACGTGATTGATGTCATCGTCTTCTCCATTGGCTCCATCCTATACAAGTGTGCTCTATCATTTATTTATAACAATTCAGACACTATTCAAATGATGTCATCATGGCTTTCCCATTGGCTCCTCCCCAGGTCAGATGCTAGTGAAGTGTCCTCTTGATGGCTTCCAGTATCTCGCCTCCATCTTGCACACTCACATTCGTTCACACACTCATCCATCTTAAACCCTCACATCCTGTCGATACTCATTCATTCATATTCCTAATCATATTTTGACATTCCTGGAGTCTTGAACGATCCATGTCGGTTCTCCATCTTGGTCAGCAGTTCTGCAATGCAAACAAACCTAATATCAATGTTCAATTACAATCTGATTGCCGATAAATAATATTGAGTTCGCACAGTGCTAAAATGGTGTTTGCACTCTACAGATATAACCAATTAAAGATAATACTTTTTAAAGATCAGTTTAATACCACTTTAGGTAAACTTGTACACCCAACTGGTGATGAAATTTCCACACCAACATGGAAACTATAAACACATTCTCATTTCAAAATTACAATCTTAAATACAGTAATTGGTTGAGTTTAAGAACATTGTCCAAATGACTGGATGATTGACAGATATTGATCACTGCCATGATGCCCTCCTTAAGGGAGTGCTCTTGCACAAACGTGGGAACATCATATTGGCTCCTGACCTCTGCAGCCAAAACTGTACACAACTAAGTAAACCCACAAACTTAGGGACCCAAACTAACCTAAAGCAGGCAAAGGGAATCCCAAATCAAATGACAGATAAACAGCTGAACGCACGCTTTTCCATAATACACAGTAAAGTCCCATATTATACATGTGATTTAATTTAAATTTAAGAATGTTTAGCACCTCTGACAGAACCCTGTATAACTCATTTCAGATTAGTCATATATGAAATTATTAATTTGATATTAGAATAAATCACTTGCCTGTTCATGTAGTGACTCCAGCAAGCAACACTGGACAATTTCTCTCATTATGCCGCCTTCTTTACACTTTAAATTTGTACTGCATGCATTTTCATACTCACCAAACTACGTTCCTATATTTTCATATTATTAATTGCTATAATTAATTCGCTTTATTCGCTTTATTATCAAATATTAATTGTCCAAGTTCCAGCAATGAGTCATTCCTATCTGTTCATTTGACATTTCTTCCTAAATGCCCCAATGCTCCTCTCAGTCTCCATTTTCTCTCCTGTAATGACACAAACAGCAAATTACTTTCCATTCAATGCATTTAGATTGACTTCTTATTATAGGTTGTATGACACTAACCATTCACTCCATCAATGTCATAATGCTTGTTTGTGTATGGCACTGACCACAATACGTTGAAAATCATCACATATTTTAAAAGCAACCATAGAGCTATTTCATTACATATTACACTGTACTGTAGGCCCATTATGTGTCCATTTTCCATACGACTAAGATAGAGACACATCCTCTGGCCAACTCAGCTGTAAATGAGGTTCAGCTGACAATATGCAATTATTGTGCACTAAACACAATACATACATTCCTAATATTCACATAACAACATACAATGATTGTCTGACATAATATAACATATTTATAAGAAAGATTCTGCTCACCTCTTGCTTTCTTTTGTCCAATATTACCTGTGCTATGGATCCTCCACGACTTTTGTCCAATAAACTTGGTTATGTCAATCAACTTTTCATAGTTAGTTATGAATTAGTTAGTTTGGTTAGTTATTAGTTTGTCATCAAACCACATGCCCCCAAACACACTTGGATTTAAAGTTTGCCTCACCCAACAAACATTTTCATAATTATTGTACATATTTACATGAGCTCATTTCAGTCAAGTCATTCAACAAGTCCAGTCAGCAGTCCAGTCCAACATTTTCTCTTCTTTTCCCCCTCTGAAAATTTGGATTTTTCCCTATTTTCAATTTGTCTCTCCTAATCTCTTTGAAGTCAGTCCTGTTCTCCCCGGTTCCTAAACGTCTTTGTTCTCTCTCCAGGTCTCATGATGTGACCTCAGGTCATTAGCCAAACAATAGTCTTCATGCATTTTCCTCCTCTCCTCCAGACCAGGGTAACCATCACTTCCCTGTGGTGTCCCCATCTCTCCAAGTCTCTCCAATCTGCAACAATATTTTCTTGCAACACATCACAATGGAAGAAATCATAAATCCCCTCTTCTGAAACTCCTACAGATCTATATCTAGAGTTTCATTCTCTTCATTCACATTATCATTTGATTCCATTTATAATTTGGCTCTTAACATATCTATATTTCATACTTAGGCTGTAGCTTTACTTTCATGTTCAAATGTGATATGATAAGTACTTTTCCACTTACCATGTTAAGCACTGCATTTACCGCTTCTCACTTCCGCTTCCTCCGATTATTTGTAATAGCAACGGTATAATAGACTACTTTTACCCTACAATACTTTCAATCTATGGTACAGAAGATTGCAGTCGTTCCTGCTGTTTCTGCTGCACGCAGTCAACCTATTTCTGGCTTTGAGAAAGTATATTCTCTGTGAATGAACAACTCCTTGATTATTCTTTTGTTTTGTTAAGCCCCCCTTCCTCAGCAGCCCTCCAGCTGTTGTCTCCCAGTCAACTAGTGTCTGTTCGCACCTTATCACTATGATCTCACTTCTATTAAGTGCAAATTTCACTCCATCTTGATTTTTTTTTTTTTCGAGACACATGGCTTGTATATTTTTTAATTTTGAGACTACTTATCAGACTAACGGTAATAATGATAGATTTGGAAAGTAGTAAATGTCTGCAACTCAATTAACTTTCTAATGTTTTCTAAATGTTTGTTCAGAAAAAGATTTCTCTTATTTTCCTCAGGCAGTGAATGAGCCATTCAGACCATTTGCATATAAACATGCCTTAGGCAACAAAGTCCCCTCTGCTCCTTTTAACTCTAGCTAAATGAATGAATGAAAGTTTTTCCATTCTCAAAGTAAAATGACATTTTTTCTAAAGCAAAGTAAATCTGAAATTTAGAGTTTGTATTTTCCCAGAAATTCATTTTAACCTCTCTCTCGGTACCATTTGAATCAGGAAGCTTTCTCCCGTTTCTACTCCACTCCTCCTCTGTAATAGATTTAAGCAAACAATTATAGTTAGTCGTTGCACTCACAAATAATGGAACATCTTTCTGTTTAAGATTAATCTCACAGTTACTCTATAAGGTACATTTTTCTAAATAAGAGTGACTTTTACTCAGGATGTTGATTTGCCAGATCACATTAAATGATACGACATCATTGAATTATCTTCCCCTTAATCAATTTATATTATTATTGATGACACTTTACCGCTTTAAAAGCAAAATTATTTTCTCCATCTGCAACCAGAACGTTATACACATGTATGTCAGGACCTTTCCATCAATTTAGTCATTCATTGCGTATGAAAAAGCATTATTTCCCACAAACTTCCACAACTACTTCCCCTTCCTTATGACGAAATATTATATTAGACTGAATATCAATTAAACAATACACTTAAATGTAGTTGGATTTTACCCCATGTGAAGTTCACGTCCTCCAAGTGCTTTAACTTAGTTTGTTCCTCAGTTACCTGAAAGAAAGGTTAGCTTACCCCTGTTTACAATGACAGACAGACGGCTCTTCTCTGTCTCCAAATTAGCATTTCAATCACGCTTGCTGCACGAAAAGCCTTTGATCAGCATGACTTCCAATTCTTTTCAACTCCTTTTCTGTGAACGGAAAATATTAGTACCAAAATTCTGTTGTCTTATGAGTTCCTTTTAAATGATCACCGACCAAATGTTTGTAATAGTAAAAGATCAAATTAGTTACAATTCCGGAATGGAATAATGGTTTTCCTGCCTGCAAAAGCAATGTTAGGGTTTCATCTCAGAGTTTTACATGACATCACCTCTCAGCCTACAGTCCCCTGTAAGAAAATTAGCATTTAGATTATTCCAAGTTCTCCTCCCATTTCCTGTTAAGTCTCAGAGATTCACATATCACGACAACATTGTGTAAATATAGTTATATAGTTCCTAGCTACATTCGCTGGAAACTTAGCAGTTCTTCATACTACTGTGGGTTTTTTCCAGCAGACACCCAACGTCACCTCATCTCGGCCTGTTCCTGAAATGTTAAAACCAACATTAATACGCTTTCATAATGTACATTTTTCCTGCAACGACTGCTGCATTCTCTCTTCCTCCCATGGTTCCGTTCCCTGAAACACACACAAATTATGTTAAACACAGCATAGATTTCCCACTTTTTTTATCTATTCCTTACATTGATCAAATGTATTACCTACCGTAAATTCCGGACTATAAGGCGCACCGGTCTATAAGACGCACCTTCAAAGGTGACTATTTTTTTCTTCTATAAGCCGCACCGGTCTATAAGCCGCGGGTGTTTTGATGTTTAATTACCATATGTAAGGCTTCGTGCACAGAGGGGATTGTCGGGAAAGAGATGGCTGTTTGGGGAAGCTCCCATTTATTAACATTTCAACAAAACAAGTTGCATATTTGCATAACGTATTCAAGTGTTACCATTTAGTGCAATAGTAGCTACAGAACATGTACTGTGCTGTGTAAATTTAGGGGTCCTTGGCATGAAAAAGGTTGAAAACCACTGATCTACATTATAGCCTACAGTAGTACCATAACAAAAAACAAAGCTTACAGCGCTTGACGAGGCAATATCAATGGCTAAATTAAATGTGTTTTTTTTAAAGTGCAAAATAAAGTGCCTGTAACACGACAGTAAGCGCGTAAGCCTAAAGTTGCAGTAACACGGCTGCTTAAAATATACGGTAATCAGCCTACCAGAAAAGTCATTAATCCTCGTCTTCATCTTTTAGGCTAAGGTGCAGTACACGGCTGTAACCAGAAAAGTCAAGTCATTAATCCTCATCTTCGTCTTCTTCCTGCGTACTAAAACCACCAAAGTCCTCATCTTCAGTGTCGGAAACGAACAGGCTCAGGGTGGCTTCGTCAGCCACTCTCCTCTCTCCTTCGTTGTCGCTCTCAAAACCAACGAACTCCTCTTCGTCACTGTCGGAATCGAACAGCCTCTGAAGGCCCTCAGCTGGCGGCGTCCTCCTCTTCATCACGCAGCAGTCCAGCCTTTCGGAACCCGTTGGTAATCGTGGATGTTTTGACACTCCTCCACGCTGTCAGGATCCACTGGCAAACTTGAGCCTTCAGTCGGATCTGAACGGCACCTCGGCCGTCTGCTCTCTGTGTCAACACCCTGATGCCAAGGTTACGTGCTGCTACTCGATTTCCTTCTTTCCTTCTTCTT
This sequence comes from Poromitra crassiceps, assembly GCF_964638095.1. Lineage (NCBI taxonomy): Eukaryota > Metazoa > Chordata > Actinopteri > Beryciformes > Melamphaidae > Poromitra > Poromitra crassiceps. The sequence goes on from NC_139634.1 coordinate 22,249,517, forward strand.
CTCGCCGCCATCGTCGTAACACAGCCAGTTCTCCATCTTTTGAAGCATGATGTTAGATTACAACGACCTAGTTGTGTGGCTTAGCCTTCCAAAATGTTGCTGTTAGTTTTTTAGAATGTAATACATAGAATTGGGAATGTTACATTCAATTTCATTCAGACTGTCTTTCAAGCTCAATCGCTGCCTTTTTCCCCCCGGAGCGAGGGAGGAGGGAGGGTGTTTTACCGTAGTGGCTGAGAGAGAGTAGTGGCACAGTGCTCCAATCAGGTCGCGAGGCACATTTTTTGCAACATCATCCAATCAGGGTCTCGCTCTCATAATGTCTGTCTTGCTCTCGTTCTGCCTCATACCAACATCCATAGATTTTGGAGGTTCCCGAGTGGCCGTTTGCTGGAAAAATCCATAGATAAGACGCACCGTTATTTAAGCCGCAGGGGGCAAAAAAGGCCAAAAAACGGGAAAAAAGCCGCGGCTTATAGTCCGGAATTTACGGTAATTATATAAGTTCTAACCCTGCACACTTTAATGCTTTACTTCGTAAATGCATTTATGTTACCGCTGCTGTCACACCTAACATGTTACACATTCATACATATAATTAACACATTTCATCTTATACACAAACACCCCGCGGGACACAGACAATCTAATGCATCCAAAATCTGCAATTTATTGTACCATCTCAACAACTAAATATAATGGCAGTTAAAAGTGGTCCCTCTGTTATACAATTACATGTAGCTTCCAGCTCTCTACCCTTCTTCATTCAAATTGCCTCGAGCGCCCAACACACTTTTTGCCCCCATTTAGTTAAGGTATGGCTAATCAATTTATTTTCCTATTTTGCTTCTCATCTATATAGCTCCCCAAACTATTTATGCCTCACCAATGAGGTTTAAATTTGCCTCTCCAATGAGGCTTACCCCTCCAATGGGGTTTACATTTGCACCCATGTGCAAAGTTCCCTTGCTCAGAGCCAGTCCCTGAAAGATTTAGGAGATTCAAGCTTCTTTGGGCACATTAACCATACTACACCAGGCCGTGATAGATTCTTAAAATCATATTCACAGGCTTTGTTCCCGTTCTGCGTCTCTCTGGTTATCTACTATTGTCTAAAATGGACATAAATTGGAACCTCCATATAAGGACTCAAAACATGGATATGATACATATTTTAGACAATCCTGTGCCCTCTAGTCTATTTGACCACTCTCCAAGCCTTCTCTCCATAACTCCTCCCCTTTGGCCTTACCTGAGTCTCTCTCTCCCTCTCCCGGGGAGGCTTTTTGTTAGCATAGCCACTGCTATCTCTGAAGCTAACTTTTCTTAATGTGCACATAGGCTATCAGACTTCCATGTACCGAAGACTGACCATTTCTCAAAAATGATTCAGAACTTGTGTTCGAATTATGTACGTTCAATAGTCTGTCTGCCTCCATCTGATTCAATTTGGATCGAATATGAATATCTTATCAGGCCGTGCACTCCACTTTTAGGACTCTCCGGTCCTTCTTGGCCCATATTCCCTATGGCCTGTCCACTAGAGGCTGGGGCCATTTCATCCCACCTCTATGTTATTTATATAGCGCGCTCTTCCACTGCCGGCGGTCTGTAATCTTAACTCTAAATTCTCATCTTGCATTTAAACGTCTTAACTTTTCTTATCTACATCCCAAATACTTCTTAAATTTTTAGTAGGCCTATACAATACCTTTGCAGATTCTGAATACATCAATAATCAAGGTGGCATGAACACTGTTTTCTCTACTTGCTAAACATAGCTTTTAACTCTAATAACACTAGTTAGCGTTTAATCTACGCTCTCTTTCTTTATCTTGTTCATACACAACACTGATGATTATTGCCTACATTTAAACAACCCCAACATACATTACCGGTATTACTACAATTACACACAGATAAACCGCTTTATATACATTGGAAAAGCATGTTTTTCAGTTTAGAGCCAGCATGGTCCAGCCATACTTAGCTACAGTAGCCTATATGCATGGTGTGAAATAACCCCAAATTAACATTAGCTACAGTAGACCCCAAGAAAATCAAATTATAGTTAATTAAACTTTAGACATTAACTTTACAGAACTTCCCCGATGTGGCAGAAATATTGTACCCTCCATTTCCTTTTACCTTCCTCCCCCCAGGAGAAACTATTTAGCAGGCTGAAGTTAGAGGCCTTTGTTCTCGCTGCCTTTTGTTCTACAGCCCTGCTAACATACCACCCCCGCTCTCTCTGCCTAACTTTTCAAGCCACCTTCCTATAAAACACAGCAACATTTAACAAAATACAAACTTAACCAAACACATTAAGCTGAGAGATTTGACTTTTGAACACAACGTAGACTTTAAATTAACTTGTTTTACCACATGTTTCTGATTTAAGAACCCAGGCCTGTTCACACAGACAGGAGAGGCCTACCCCCATTTCTCCTCCCCCCTCTGTGCAAACCGGCCCTTTGTTCCTGTCTGCAGTCCTGTACAAACTCTCTCATCTTAAGGAATACTTTATATATTTACAAACTAGTTTTCATAGACTTTGCTTCTGTAAACACAATCAAAACAATACTCGCCTCCTGTTGACTTTTGCTCCTTTGCTGAGTTGTCCATCCTGCGTTGTGCACTTCCACAAGAAAAAGACATCCAGCAAGCTACTAAAATCTCCCAGTATCCCTCCTCGAACCGGGTTTCGGACACCAAACTGTCGTGAGGAATTTAACTCTAAGTTTAGAAAACCAATGCAACTAGAAGGTAAAAGTATTACAAAAGGTTTATTTACAAAAACAAAGTCTCACAGACACTGTGGACCAGCCCCCATCTCCTGTCTCTGGGGACTGATCCCTTCTTCCTGTTAGCCACTTCCTTTTATAGACTTCTTCTGAAGTCCCACAACAAAGAGTAGCTTTATGCACTTAGCGCCCCCTACGCTAGAGGGGGTATAACAACATCTAAATTCTCTCTACAAAGGTCAGGGTTCACATGAATCTGACCTGTCCCCTGTCGGTTTCGCCTGAAGAAGACCTCACACTATTTCCAATGAGCTCTCAACTTGCTAAAGTCTGTCACCTCAACCAGGGGTAGGGCTGGGCCATAATTCAATATTATCCTTTATTGTCTTTCAGTGGAATCATATCTTGATGAAGATATTTTAATATCGTAACACATATCTGCTGTCTAAATTGACGACGACAAGCAAATTCTACTTAAAAACTCATAAAATAAGGTATGGTATAAACATTACATACAGTATTATATTATTATAATATTTCTGTTTTATTTGACATCACACCTAACACCATTCGGTTCAATGAGATGAACATTAATTTGATTATTTAACATGATTTTGCTTACATGAACGATATAATATATATTGATATCAAGAAAAATCTGTAATAATTATCATGACATTGATTTCAGCTATATTGCCCAGCCCTAAGCGTGTGTGTGTGTGTGTTTATGTTGCAAGACAGATTGTCTTTGCCAGGCGCGGACTGCATAATTGGGCACGTCGGGCAAATGCCCGGTGGCCTGGCCTGGCCTGGTCTGCAATTTGTTTTGTTTTTTTGGTTTCTTGGTGCCCGCAGTCAGGCCACTCACTGAACAGCAGGCTAGGCGCCGCCTACTGGTTTACTAGTGGTTTTATTACTTTATTAGTTAGTCTGAAGTAATAATTACACTTCAGGGTTAGTGGGTGCATCTCATTGTAAAATTGGACTCGGCCCAAATTGGGCTTCAAACGGCCCAAATTGGGCTTCAAACGGCCCAAATCTGGCTTCAAACAACCCAAATTGGGCTTCAAACGGTCACGCGCGTCGGCCCATATCGGCCTGGCCTGCTTGGTATCTAATGCCCGGCCTGAATTATGATCCCAGTCCGCCCCTGGTCTTTGCCACCTGTTACACACACCATGGGAACCTTACACCTGACACCTGCTAGTCTTGACAGGAGAAAATCTGTTAAATATATGGTAAGGTGATCTAATTGTGTATTGTTCACAAACAATGTAGGTTTATATATATATATACATGGCAGTCTGCAGTTGGGGCATCCACCTGGCATTGACGTTGCTATCTGAAGTGGGGTTTCAGGTGGTCCTCCGGCACAACAGAGTTAGAGAGGGACAGAGAGAGACAGAGACTATAGACCTACCTACAAAACAACATTGTTAACAAACACTTTTTGTCCTACTGTGGTCAGTCATTCAGTGTTTGTTTACCCCAATTCCAAGACAGGAACATGCCATGAACAGTTGTCATGAACACATTCATACATGAGGTTATAAACTCATGATAAAAATGAGGTAGATATGTGAAAACAAAAGATGAAGACGAGCGCGTCGCTGATGCCCGCCCTGGAAAAATGCACTCCTTGTGTGGACAGCCAGGCGCCTGCTCGTGAGGGAAATGTGCTTCGCTTACATGCTTCTGGGCTTACGCATCCTGTCTGTCCACAGCGTAGTGTATTGTGACAGGCTCAGACTGCTCACTCTAAGAGTGTATTGTGACAGGCTCAGACTGCTCACTCTAAGAGTGTATTGTGACAGGCTCAGACTGCTCACTCTAAAGAGTGTATTGTGACAGGCTCAGACTGCTCACTCTAAAGAGTGTGTTGTGACAGGCTCAGACGGCTCACTCTAAAGAGTGTATTGTGACAGGCTCAGACTGCTCACTCTAAAGAGTGTATTGTGACAGGCTCAGGCTGCTCACTCTAAAGAGTGTATTGTGACAGGCTCAGACTGCTCACTCTAAAGAGTGTATTGTGACAGGCTCAGACTGTTCACTCTAAGAGTGTATTGTGACAGGCTCAGACTGCTCACTCTAAGAGTGTATTGTGACAGACTCAGACTGCTCACTCTAAGAGTGTATTGTGACAGACTCAGACTGCTCACTCTAAGAGTGTATTGTGACAGACTCAGACTGCTCACTCTAAGAGTGAATTGTGACAGGCTCAGACGGCTCACTCTAAAGAGTGTATTGTGACAGGCTCAGACTGCTCACTCTAAAGAGTGTATTGTGACAGGCTCAGACTGCTCACTCTAAGAGTGTATTGTGACAGGCTCAGACTGCTCACTCTAAAGAGTGTATTGTGACAGGCTCAGACTGCTCACTCTAAAAAGTGTATTGTGACAGGCTCAGACTGTTCACTCTAAGAGTGTATTGTGACAGGCTCAGACTGCTCACTCTAAGAGTGTATTGTGACAGACTCAGACTGCTCACTCTAAGAGTGTATTGTGACAGGCTCAGACTGCTCACTCTAAGAGTGTATTGTGACAGACTCAGACTGCTCACTCTAAGAGTGAATTGTGACAGGCTCAGACTGCTCACTCTAAAGAGTGTGTTGTGACAGGCTCAGACTGCTCACTCTAAAGAGTGTATTGTGACAGGCTCAGACTGCTCACTCTAAAGAGTGTATTGTGACAGGCTCAGACTGCTCACTCTAAAGAGTGTATTGTGACAGGCTCAGACTGCTCACTCTAAGAGTGTATTGTGACAGGCTCAGACTGCTCACTCTAAGAGTGTATTGTGACAGGCTCAGACTGCTCACTCTAAGAGTGTATTGTGACAGGCTCAGACTGCTCACTCTAAGAGTGAATTGTGACAGACTCAGACTGCTCACTCTAAGAGTGAATTGTGACAGGCTCAGACTGCTCACTCTAAAGAGTGTGTTGTGACAGGCTCAGACTGCTCACTCTAAGAGTGTATTGTGACAGGCTCAGACTGCTCACTCTAAGAGTGTATTGTGACAGGCTCAGACTGCTCACTCTAAGAGTGAATTGTGACAGGCTCAGACTGCTCACTCTAAGAGTGTATTGTGACAGGCTCAGACTGCTCACTCTAAGAGTGTATTGTGACAGGCTCAGACTGCTCACTCTAAGAGTGTATTGTGACAGGCTCAGACTGCTCACTCTAAGAGTGAATTGTGACAGACTCAGACTGCTCACTCTAAGAGTGAATTGTGACAGGCTCAGACTGCTCACTCTAAGAGTGTATTGTGACAGACTCAGACTGCTCACTCTAAGAGTGTATTGTGACAGGCTCAGACTGCTCACTCTAAGAGTGTATTGTGACAGACTCAGACTGCTCACTCTAAGAGTGAATTGTGACAGGCTCAGACTGCTCACTCTAAGAGTGTATTGTGACAGACTCAGACTGCTCACTCTAAGAGTGAATTGTGACAGGCTCAGACTGCTCACTCTAAGAGTGTATTCTTTTCGTTGCAGGGAGGCCTACCGGTTTAAAGCTGACAGGATGAATGCATACTTATCAGTGCATTCTTCATTAAAGCTGCGGTTTTCCCACGCCAACTTTCTGCTTTAGGCTCTTTGAGAGTGACTTTATTGCTTGCCATTGATGGCAGCTCCCCAAAAGTGAAGCCAAAATATCTTGATTGCCCCCTGGTGGCTGGATGCAGTATATGTGTTAGGGGTCTGTGTTCACACCATTGATAGTAGTTTACAGTCATATAGGCTGGTAAAAATAACATACATTTTCCAAGAAAGGGAAAATAAAATAACATGCTAATTAGGGCTAAATAGTTTTTTTTTTTTTTTTTTTTTTTTTTTAAGCTTAATGCTGGCCCAAATGTAGATGATGGCCCCTATGTACTGTGGATATCAAAGTCTGCACACCCTTTCATAGTTTGCTAGGTGTTATTGCCTTGAGAACTGAAATGAAGGAGAACGGAAAAAACAAATCCAACTTTTTTTCCAGTTTCTTTTGGATATATTAACCAAGAAAAATCAAGGTTAAAATTGTTTTACCTCAGTGTGGACATGCTTTATATTTGGAGGTTTAATTATGTTGAGATGATCTAATCACATTAGGAACATGCAAAGGTAGGAATTTGATTGGTTGGTGGTTAGAAGTAACAAAGCTACACAGAACCTACGTACCAAATAAATACTTCTCCAGAAAGTGAACAAAATTAATGATCTCTCTGCTGTCTTTCCAGGTGCTCTCCTGACCAGCTCTTCCCCTCCCCCCTCCACACACTCCTTACCATTACACACACTCTTTACCTCAGGGCATTCACCTTCACTTCACCTTACCTCAGGGCCCACTTAATGTAAAGTGCTAAGTGTTTTCAAACGCACCCCTATCTCAACCACTTTACTGCCACTGACCCAACAGGCACCAAACACACATCCAGGCACGTTTACTTCTGCCACACACACCCTATCCTACCACCCCACCTATACACACCTCTACACTCTCACACACACACACCTCTACACACACACACCTCCAAGCACACGCGTACGCTCCGTCCTCAGCCAGCTCCACCCCATCAGCAGATAGCATGCTGGGCCAGGAGTTGTTGCGGAGGCTGCGGATGCCAGATCTGGACGAAGTCCGCCAGTACGTCCGGAGTCTCTCCACCCCCGCGCTGGTCAGCATGGGGGCGATGGCTGCCATGACAACCTACTACCTGGCAACGCGGCCCAAGCCACTCCCACCAATCTGTGACCTCCGCATGCAGTCGGTCGAGGTTCAGGTGAGTTAAAAAGTAGACCATTAAAAAAGCAAAAAAAGCAAAATAAAAAGTGTGTTTACTGCACTGCTGAGGTGAAGTAACTGGTTTGAATCCCCAAATTGTCCGGGAAAGTGAAAGTCTCTTCACTACTGTTAGTGCCCTTGAGCAAGGCACAGTTGCTCTAGTGGAGCTGCTCAGCGTCTGTTTGCACTGGGCAGGTGTGAATGTGTGAAGCAGGGTGTTGCTGGAAAACAGCACAATGCTCAGTCAACAGACACTAGATAAATAAAGGCTCTAAACATTTACTGGGCTTCAAACCAGTGTCGTCCACTGAACTACACCCTAGGATAGCGATTTCCAACCTCTGGTGGTCGGCAGAGGTATTGCAAGTGAGCCGCCAAATCATTACACTTTTTTTTACATTCATTTAAAAAACCCTTGCTGATGGACAGCTCCTTGAAAACTTGAACACTGTAAATGCTGCGACATGTTTCAGATGCTGTGTTAGTGACTGTGGAAAATAACAAGTGGTCGGAGGTGGGCCGCGAAAAGTTTTGAGATTTTCAAGTGGGCCCTGAGCTGGAAAAGATTGGGAGCTGCTGCCCCAGGCCACAAACCTGTTCATAACTTGTAAGGGCTGCACACTGCTCACTTCTTTCCCTGACAGGCCTGAAGTGACAGCAGTGTCCTCTAGCTGTCCAGCAGCTAGTGGACACTAGATGTAGCCTAGTTTAGTAAGTAGTGTTCTAGTAAGGAGTTCAGATTTACCAACAAATGTCTACACAGGCACAACCCAGGCTAGGATTGCAGTGCCCTACATGTACACGTTCAATTGGATTTATATAACATTAGGTAGGGTTACAGTCGGCAGAACAGGTTAGCTATTATGTCAGGTTAGGTGACACCACAACACACTGTCGTAACACTAGTCATGTATTAATAATAGCAAACAGGAATGTGTGTGTGTGTGTGTGTGTGTGTGTGTGTGTGTGTGTGTGTGTGTATGTGTGTGTGTGTGTGTGTGTGTGTGTGTGTGTGTGCGTGTGTGTGCGTGCGGGCGGGCGTGCATGTGTGCGTGTGCGTGTGTGTGTGTGTGTGTGTGTGTGTGTCCCAGGCTGTCAATTTTCAAACCTTGCACCTCCTAAAAGTCAGCCTTTCAGGAGCTGAAAGATCAAAGAAATGGGCTGATTTTCCCTTTGTGGCCTGTGTGTTTTTAAAAAACAATGCTTTTGAGTAGGTTTCCTTGGCCCTAGCGTCTTAAAAGTTAATCAAATGAACTCATTCCATACGTCAACCCGTCTTTTCACCGCCATGCGATAGGTGGCACTCTTGGCCACCTCATGAAGTGGTACCTACCATACTCATATATTCCTCCGCTAGCCAGAGTTATTGCCCCACAAAACCAGCGAGCGTGTTCAGCATCGATCTCCCTTCATGGAGGCACCACATAAAACACGTCCAGCCTGGCCTTAATGCGGTGCAAGGACATGTTTACCCCCGGGCTCGGCGTGTCACTCAACACTGGAGGATTTCTTTCACTAGAAGCATGGTAAACGCACACAAATCACTTCACCTGTCACTTAGATTAGTAATCCGCTTTGTGAACCCTCACATAGTGTAAATTTCAGCCATCAAATATGCCCCCAGACCTCCACACATCGAGTCCCACGAAGCACTAGACCCACGGAGAACATGAGAGTGTGACCCGCCCCGTACACTCTCCGTGCTGGGTGAATTTCTCACTCGCTTCGCTGGACAAACAGGCATGTATCTCGGCTTCCTGGTGAGCGACAGGCGTTTTTGGTGAAAACGACCTACATTCAAGTGTCGATAACTAAAGAACGAAAGAAGGCAGAAACAAACTGCCCCCCCCCCCCCCCCCCATGAAAGTAGAGGCTTTGTTCTTACAAAACATTACAATGTTTTGATGGGACAGTAGCATGGTTGGTAACTGCCAGGTTTTCCACTTTCTCACCTCTTCATACACATTTTGCATACAACATAATGTCCACAGGAAAACCTGATATATATATACAGTATATTTTAATTGACTGTTTCTTTTTCCAAACAGGGAGGAGAGTTTGCTCGACGGTCAGTTCTGCTGGACAGAGACGGTCACATGACTCATTTCTATGACGATGCCAAAACCATGTACGAGTTCTTCCTCAGAGGGGCCCGAGTCTCCAGTAAGTCATCAACACTGTAATATCATTATATGACTATTCAAGAGCCTAGTAGTATTATTGTTTTGCACATTGGCACTACAGCAAATAGTATCTTATCAATATAGTATAGTATGGTAGCCTATACATATTTACATCCAAGAGAGGCTGATCCATAGAAAAGGAGGATGCACTTTTTTTTAAGTCGGTTAATAGCCATACATACCGTTTAAACATGTAATAAGTCAGACAGTTTTATTTGACAATTTAAAACACAAATAACACTGCTTCTACAAAGACAGCCATTACATACATTAAAAAACTGCCGAGGATTAAAGGGAGGCTTTGCCGCTTATCAACCCACTTTGTATTAGGGCTGCACGATATATCGTTTACACATCGTCATCGCGATGTGCGCATGCGCAATAATCACATCGCAGGACGCGCGATGTCAAAGGCAAACTAAACTCTCACTTTAGGGGTAGCCTCTTTGTGCATGCACAGCGAACAACCAATCATAATCATTCTTGTTAAAACCATCTAAGCATCCGGTAACCTCGCGTCACCAGGCTCTCTCAAAGGAGAGAGACACCCCGCTACTGTACTCACTCAAAAATAATTCCATATTTGGATTCAGTGCTTAGCTTCAACACAACAAACCTGCCCAGAGGGCGAAAAATATGGAATTATTTTTGCTTACGTTGTGTTGCTGACAGTAAGAGGACGGACAATATATAGCTCGTCTGTAAACGATGTTTAAGAGTGCGGAGGCGCACGCGTCCGGCTTGGCCGTACGCCAACAAACATCCAGACTTGTTCAAAGAGCAACAGGTTAGGGAATGTGATTGATAGCATAATTACATTCCCTCAAATAACTCGTCAATCAAACAAGTGTTATTTTGTGACAAGCAAACGTTTTTCACCGTCAGTTTGATGCTCACGCAAATGCGCTCGGTACGAGCACAGACCCTAACGTAAGTCATGACGCTGTTTAATAATAGGGAAGGGACCTTTTCTTTTCTTCTTAGAGTAACGAAGCTTGAAACGTTTTCTTTGTGGCTGAGTGTTCTTTTATTATTTATTATTATAACTCCAACAACCTCAGCAGCATTCTTTACACACGTTTCTGTCTAACTCCCCCACTTCATGTCTTTTTCGTGTCAAGCTAGACAGCCTCAACCACCACCATTTCCTGTTCTAACTGAATTTCGAAATAAAACACATTTGGCGTTTCTTTTAACGTGATATAATAATACCAAAGTAAAAAATAATGAATACAGTGACATGCTAGACATGTAACACAAGGCAGGAACAGGTTGGTAAATTGAAAGTGGATCCCTTGATTTAGAGTGCATTAGAGAGCATTTAAGCAACCTGTATTCCTGCAAAAGAGTGAAAGTGAGCGATTAAAATTAAAACAGCTGACCTCAGGCTCATTTAACTTCACAAGACTCAGAAAGAAGTTGAAAGCAGTGATTATAATCAATGAAATCTAATGTCTTTGTGCAAATAGCATCATTGGGAGGTTGATTCTGGTAATTGTCGCCACTATAAACTTCTTTCATTCTTTCTGTCTTAATTTTTTTCTTTGCCTCCCTCTCACCCTCCAGATAATGGTCCCTGTCTGGGCTCAAGGAAACCCAAACAGCCGTATGAATGGATGCCATACAAACAGGTTGGACTTCATGCCACCATAATTGGCTCCCCATATAAATACACAATGACACCCCTCCCCACCGGTTTTTTATCCCATTTTTATCCCCCATTAGTGCTAACGTAATTTCTTTATCCTGGTTGCTACTCCACCCTCTGCCGATCTGGGGAGAGCCGAAACTGGCTCCATGCTTCCTCCGAGACATGGGCAGTTAGCCAGCCGCTTCTTTTCACCTGACAGAGGAAGCTTCACCGGTAGGACATAGCACGTGGGAGGTTCACGCCATTCCAACCAGTTCCCCTCCCTCTGAACAGGCGCCCTTAACGACCAGAGGAGGAACCACATTAGCAACCAGGATATTGCATGTTTTTTGGTGAAGGGGGTTCCTATATGAAGGAAACCCCCGGGAGGCACGGGGAGAACATGCAAACTCCACACAGGAGTGGGCACTCGAGGACATGCGGACGGGCACGCATTCCTTCAGCGTTCACATCGTCCCAGGTGGGAATCGAACCCACGACCTTCGAGCTGTGAGGCGATAGCGCTTACCACTGCACCACCGTACCTCCCTTCACAATGACATTTTGACTGTAATAGATAGTGACAGTACATCTTGTTTAGACTGTAAATCATAGCTAGTTTCAATGACGCTCAGTTTATGTAGTTTAAAAAAAAAACGTCCTACCTGAACTCCCTCATTCAGGTCTACACTCCCTCCCGCTCACTATGCCCTGCCAAGGAGCGGCGTGTGGTGCTGCCTCCACAACAAGGCTCTAAAGGGGGCTACACACCAGGGCAACGGCAATGAAGGCAGACTGCTGCGGCACTTTTTTCGGAGCCAAAAAGTTGCACTTGAACACCCCGCTTATACTATGGCCAACCGGGCCTGCGTCAAATCTAGGATGAAACTAGGTTGAAAGAAAGAAAGTTTGTCACCACTTAGATGGTTTCCTAATATAGCTACTAATAATATAGCTACTAATGCTAAACATACTAAATCTAAATATGTCTGATAAAGAATTGTAAATGGCATTGGTGTTGTCAGCCCTTGTCTGGTGTTTTGCTTGTGGAAGAAAGGAAGAGGTGAAGGCCAGAGAAATAAGGAGAAACTGCACTAAATGCGTGATCTCATGCAGCGACAGGCTCAAGGGGCTTTCCCAAAGACACGGTGTGAAAATGTCTCTGTATTGGGATGATCAGATTAGATGAAGTTGGAAAATGAGCAGAGAGTTTTGTGCGTGCCTTCTCTTCTCCTGCACTGCTTCGCTTAACCAGCTGACCAGCCAATCACTAACGGCCTGATGCCGACTTCTCTCACTGATGGCCCGACGCCCATTCAACATGTTCAATTATCGGCCCAAAAAGCCGCCGATTAGTGCCAGTGCGGGACGCACCGCAAAGACTAGAGACGCTCACCGATAGCCCAGACAACAAACAACAAAACAACAAAAGTGTCTGCCAAATGACTAATTCATTGTAATTTTGCAGCACTAACTTCCGTGTGTGCTTTAGGTTTTGGAGAAAGCCGAGAATCTGGGTTCAGCATTTCTTCACAAAGGACACTCAAAGACAACAGACCCTTACGTCGGCATATTCTCCCAGAACAGACCAGAGGTACGTGCACGCACGCACACACACACACACACACACACACACACACACACCATCCTCTATTACTTTGGTACACAGTGACGATGAGGTTAAAGTGCAGCCTGTCAGTTTAGGATTTTCAGTCATGTAGTTTTAATGTTTAATTTTTATTTAACCATGTTAATCCCTATTGAAATCAATAATCTCTTTTTTCAATAGGGACCCGGCCATCACAGCTGTGACAAACAACACAACACTGTCATATAATAGAAGGCACAGTCATTTGTTTCTATACAAGTGCTCAATCAGGCAGCAACTTAGTTAAATCTAACTTCAGGGCATCCCGGTGGGCACATACCACAAAGGCTTAGTCCTTCACGCGGCCGACCCAGGCTCGAATCTGACCCATGGTCCTTTGCTGCATGTCATCCCCTCTCTCTCCCCACCTTTCCTGTCTGCCTACTGTCCTATCCAATAAAGGCAAAAATGGCCCAAAAAAAAAAAAAAAAATTAAATCTAACTTCAGTCTTAACTAAATATAAAGACAGCTCATTTGTTGCCTCAAGATCCTTCATTAACTGTTTAAATTGAGAAACCAGCTTTTTCAGCTTGAAATCACATCGCAGCTATGGACAATGAAAGCTTCCGGTTGCCAAAAGTACTTCGAAAATTGAAATTTATATTCAATAAATGGATCGCTTTTCATATCTCTTGAAAAATTTACTTGATCTGTATGTGTGTTTGTAGCAGACTATTTCAGAGCTGAACTGTTAAACCTATTTTGTTTCAGTTCCTTTACACAGTAGTCTCAAATAAAACATTATCTCTTTAAAGACGAGCTGAACCCAAAAATGATTTTATTTTTTATTTTAGTTCAAATACCTGGGTATTCTGTGCACCTATACAGTTTGCTGATGTCACATAGTACTATATAATTTATATCAATATTTCTACCCCATTTCATTGGTTGAATTTCAACAAATCATATCACGACATGGCAGCTGTCAGTCAATCTTCATTTCAGGAGAATTTTCTCCTCGAAATTAAGGAGAAAATGGCGCCAAGTGTCTGTAACCTGGCAGAATTTCTAGCCCATAAACTATCTAACTAATAACTTGGCCAATTGTATGTAACATACAAAATAAAGCAAACGGTAATGTCTAAGAATGCAAAGAAATGTAACTGGCTCGTTAAACTCGCATTCCAGGATAACGTTAACCTAAGGGGTCACCCCTCAGAGATTGCAGGCGGTCAGGCAGCACTCATGCATCGGATTGTCTGCTCCACTCCACACGGCAGCAGCTGGCTGCCTGGTACTCTCACTCTGCGGATCTGTAGCACCACAACACGCTGAATCCCACTCAATTTGGGGGCATAACACGGCAGGATTGGCCAACGCCAAATCAAGTCCCCAGAATTGTCAAATCAAATCGACGACACGCTATTATGGCCCACCTCTCAACCCTATCATCTCAGACAAGATTTGTTTTCAGACTCTGAAACGTCTCCGACCCACGCGCCACTTAGGTTCCCTTGCTTTCAGTTCATCTTTAAAGGAACCCACCAACATTTTGGGAGATTCTATTCATTATTCTATCCTATTTGCCATCTTCTCGATAGTAAGATGAGAAGATAGATTCTTCTCTTCTCTGTGCGTGTGGTAGAGAAATAGCGATCCGCCCCTCCAGATACTTAGCTTAGCAGTTAGTACAATGAATGGTAGTCATTGGTACTAGTAGCTAGCCTACCCCCATTACCCCAGGATTAGTATCAGTCATTCTTGTCGCCAATTAACTGTTTTGTTTTGTTGACAGAAGTAACCTTAGATGCCATGGGGCTTTTGAGGCCCTGTGTGCAGTTAGCCTGGGTAAACCCATCCCCCACGTGACCTGCTCTCAGACCTGTTCTCAGTCACTATGTGACTGGGAACTGAGAGAGCAGGTCACGTGGGGGCTGGGTTTACCTAGGCTAGTGTGCAGTCACTACGCCCAGCAGTTTTGTCAGGAAAGTAGTTCCAGCTATGTATTTGTTTGAAAATTACAATGTCTCGCAATTTCGCATTGTTGGATTGTGTATTTGGTGACCCCTGGTATAGGCTAGCACTAGGCGAATCTCCCAAAATGTTGGCGGGTTCCTTAATATACTGTCATTAACAGCATTAAAATGTGTTAAAATCCATCAAACCACCAATTAGAGCACATTCTCTCTTTGGTGTGGTGTGTGTGTGTGTGCGTGCGTGTGTAGTGGACCATCAGTGAGCTGGCCTGTTACACCTACTCCCTGGTGGCAGTTCCTCTCTACGACACGCTGGGGACAGAAGCCATCAACTACATTATAGACAAAGGTAAATCACAACGACCACGACAACAACAACACTTGATTTCATGCCTTCTATTTCAATTATTATAATGTGTTTAGAGATCAGAGACTATAAAATATGGACGTAGGCACCGTGACGTCACCCATTGGTTTCTGCACTCCCGTTTTGAAGCCTCGAGTTTGGCATTTTGACCGTCGCCATCTTGTTTGTTTTTGAGCCAGACAGTATTGGTCCGTGATCGGCGAGATGCGTGATCACTGGACAGGCGAGCTGTCAATCACACAATCACACAAAACATAGTCTGGTTCATCATCTATTTTATTCTAAATGGGACCATCATTTCCTAAATGAATATCATGCTGTTTTGAAAAAGACTTGAAAGTAGTGATTGAGAACATAAACTCATTAGCAAAGTGTTTACTAAGGTCATAAATGAAGCCAGAAGTCAGGTCATTTTCCTTCTTTTTGCAGCCATAGACTGTATAAACAGTTGAATTATATTGAAATTCACCCCCATACAGTTGTCATGAATGGTGAAATTAGCTATAGAGACCTAGGGCTGTCCTCTAAAAGTCGAATAGTCGAACCATCAGTCGAGAGACCCGTGAGTCGACAGAGATTCTTCAATTCGAGCAGTAGTTTTTTCTCTCTCATTTAAATCCAAATCCTAATTTCATTTGTTAATTTATTCTTGTTTATATTTATTTACAGTAGGCCTATCAGTTTTTGAGAAATAGGCTAAAGAACTGTACAGTATAGCCTAGCCCTAGGCATTGGAGATGTCATTTCAAAGCAGCGGCAATGTCTTTTTACGCCATTTCATTTGTTTATTCATGTAGGCTCCATGTTTTAATGTTTAAAAGGTGAAATAAAAAATGTATTAATTAATTTAAAAAAGAAATACACGCGTCCTGCCTGTCTCATTATTCAGAAAAATTAATTCAATAAAAGCCCGACTTCGGCAATTCAAATCTTGCATGATCATACAGTCTCTTATTGATTTTTAAATGGTCAAAAAATATGTCCCCATCACTCTGTTGCATTGACAATGTGGTCAAAATATTCTAATATTCTGATATAGAATAACGATAACGATAATAATGATATTCTATACTTTTTTTTATATAGAATAGTCGAATATTCGTCGACTGGCAGAATTCTGAGTCGAGGACAGCCCTATAGAGACCAAAACTGTTTTTTTCTTAACCAGACTGTAAACATGTTGATTTTTGCATTTTTACATGGGGAATGACTCGCTTTTGCAGCCAGCCCCAAGTGGCCATTGGAGGAACTGTTGTTTTTGGTACTTGGCTTCATTTTTCGGAAGCGGAGGTTGGGGCTTGGTTTAGAGGAGGTGTGTGTCTTTTTTTGACCCGGTGTGTGTGTGTGTGTGTGTGTGTGTGCGTGTGCGTGTGCGTGTGCGTGCGTGCGTGTGTGTTGCTGCAGCCACCATCTCCACCATAGTGTGTGACGTGGCTGTGAAGGCCAGCCTGGTACTGGACTGTGTGGAGAACACGCAACACTCAGTGAAGACCATCATACTAATGGAGACGCCCAGTACGGAGCTGGCCAACAGGGGGCGCCAGGCTGGGATCCAGATCCTCAGCCTGGAGGAGATGGAGGTCAGCACTTGGGTTTTCTAGCTTCCTTTTTGTTTGTTATCCCCAATTGTACTTGGCCAATTCCCCCTGCTGTCCTGGTCATTACTCCACCCCCTCTGCCGATCTGCGGAGAGTTGTAGACTAGGACATGCTTCCTCTGATACATGTGCAGTCTCCAGCTGCTTCTTTTCACCTGACATCGAGGAGTTTCACTGGCAGGACATGGCGAGTGTGAGGACGCACGCTATTCCCCTGTTCTCCTCCCCCCCGACCAGGTGCCCTGACCTACCAGAGGGGGCGCTAGTGTAGCGACCAGGACTTCCCACCCACAGACACGGTCAATTGTTTCTCTGTAGGAACGTCTGACAAAGCCAAAGGTACTGCCACCTAGGATTGAACCCCGGTCTCCGCGGTGGTAGGCGAGTGCTTTCACCTCTACACTACCCAGACCCCCCCGATTCAGCATTTTGAATCGGCGTCGTGCCGTCAGTGAGAGAACTCACTCTCTGATTGGCTGGTACTTTGAATCAGTGCAAGAGAAGAGAGGGCATGCACAAAACGTTCTTCTGATCATTCCAATGCACGGATATTTTCACGACATGGCCTTCGATAAAGCCGCTTGAGTGGGTTCTCCTTATTTTTCCGCCTCCATCTCTTCCTTTCTTCTTCCACAAGCAAAAGACCAAGGGGCTGACCAGACATATTATTCTCGATTAGAAGTAGCTATGTTATGGATCCCACTCCTGCGTGGCTATGTATGGAATCTGCTTCCTGCGCTCCAGCCTCATTGTCGGCTCTTTTGTGCTCACCCTCCCTGCCACCATTAGCCAAATTTATTAAGAATATTATGGTGAAGAACAGTGTCAAAATCTGGCACCAATTTGCACGTCATCATGGGCTCACCTCCCCTCCCCTGTCATCCCCTGTCCGTGCCAACCCGCTTTTCCCTCCCTCTGTACTGGACAGGGCCTACAATTTGTGGCACAGTCAGGGAATCTCCACAATTAGTGACCTATATGTCGATGGCATATTTGCTTCATTTAATGATTTGGTAAATATATATGAGCTTCCAAAAGCCCACTTCTTCAGGTACCTGCAAGTTCGTGATTTTGTCCGCAAACATTTCTCAAGGTTTCCTGCCATTCCTTCTATTTCTCCCATTGATTTGCTTTTACAACAAGATCCGATTCAAAAAGGTGTCATTACACGTTTATATAATGAGATATCCATGCTACAGTCCCCTGAATCCTTCGCATTATGTACAATCTGGTCACAGGAATTGGGAGAAGAATTAGATAATGAGACCTGGGATGAGATTCTTTACAGAGTTCACCACTCTTCCTTATGTGCCAGACATGGGGTGTTGCAATGTAAGGTGGTCAATAGGGTGCACTGGTCTAAGTGTAAGCTGGCGAGGATTTTTCCTGACATTGATCCCACGTGTAACAAATGTCGGCAAGCTCCTGCAGATCTTTGTCATATGTTTTGGCTGTGTCCCTCTCTCTCTTCCTACTGGGAAGCTGTTTTTGATACTTTGTCTAAGGTCACTTCGGTGCCCATTGAGCCATCTCCAATTGCTGCACTGTTCGGAGTCCTGCCAGCTGGGACTTTGCCCAAATACTTCTTAGACTTTGTGGCGTTTCTAACTCTTCTAGCGAGGCGATCAATTCTAATGAATTGGAAGGGTCCCTACGCTCCCACTCATTCTCGGTGGGTGGGGGACGTGCTGCATTTTATGCAGTTGGAGAAAATTAAGCATACCCTACGAGGCTCCCTGCACAAGTACTATAAAATCTGGCAGCCTTTTTCAGAATATATAAAGGGCATCCAAATTATCCCGCCAGCCCCGGACTGATGAACCTCTGATCCCTCTTGATCTTGTCTTGACCCTGAGCTACAGTATCTGACCTCTGAATAAGCTACTTCTACTGACCTCTTTTTATCCTTAATTTTGTGTACCCCCCCCCCTTGTTTATTTTATTTGATATTTATTTACTTTTCTCTCTGTATTGTATTGTTGTTTTGTTGTAACTGTGAAGCTGTGTGTTGTGTTGTGATGTACGTGTTTTGTTGGTGTAAACTTGAAAAATCCCATAAATAAATCATAAAAAAAAAAAAAAAAAAGTAGCTATGTTACGGAACCGTCTACTCTAAGCGGTGTGAAAATGGTAGGCAAACCCTGCTTTGTTTCATGTATGTATCATAACAATGGTTTGTATATCCGCAGTCCTAGGTCTCAAGCACAACACAGCTACATGCTAGTTGACTGTCGGCTATAGTATTTGTTGTGTGTTCAAGTGCAATTTGCCGTATGTATCTTCCTTTCTTTCTTGCTTGTTTCTGTTTTCTTGTGTCCATATCTTCCTAGTTTTCTCTCTTTCTTTCCTTGTCCTCTCCTATCCATCCACCCTGTCCTCACCAAGGTCCTCTGCTTCTCTCTACAGGCGATCGGCAAGGCCAACCATCAGCAGCCAGTGGTGAGTAATGTTGGTAACTTGTTGATTTCGCTCTCTCCAATCGGTTGGGTTTTCCTGCATAGAGAATTCGGAGGCGGTTACCTCCGTCAGATTTGGTGCCACCTCCAGCTCTTGACAAAACTCTTGACAGGTGTCTTCATGGAAAACACTATTTTCTAACAAGAGTTGCACTCTGTTGATTTCTGTCATTTGTATTTGCGGCAGTAAGCCGATGTGTTGACAATTTAATGTTAAATATTCTTTAATAAAGTTATTTGTTTAAAAAAGCAGCCTTCTGAGTTCCTTTGCATAGTCAAATCAGTGCACAATCAACTGTTTTCATTCCAACTCAAAATAATCACTATATTGTCCGCCTACCAGTAAGCTGTGAATGTCCCCCCACTAAAATCAGTATCGTCTCAAAAATCCCATATCGGACGAGGCTCTAGTACAGGGGTTCTCAACTGGTGGGTCGTGACCCAAAAGTGGGTCACGGTGCTGTTTTGAGTGGGTTGTGTGCATGAAAGAAGGAGTTATTCTACTCCTTGTGGACACCGGCTTCCATGGCTGACGTTACTGTATTTCAGAGGCTGTAGTGGGCTCATTTTTAAAGCTAGAGTGAAGGTATTCATTGGTACCAAACAAGTTATATCTTGTCAGGAACGGGGCTAAATAACAGGGGAAAATTTGCATGGCCAGAGGTCCCTTGACCTCTCACTTCAAGATACCTGAATGAGAATGGGCTCTATGGGTAACCATGCGTCTCCCTTTTACAGACATGGCCACTTTATGCTAATCCGATGCATTTTTGTTGTTGCAAAAACCATGCACTTAAAAGCATAGCCTACCTGTAATTCAAGATTAAGTCTGCCTTTTTATTTTATTCAAGAGAATTCAGCATTTTTATTTCATATTTCATACAGTTCAATTTAGATTCTTATTTGATGAGCATCACCAAATTAAACTTCTTCAAAAAGCATATACCGCCCCCAAAAAAAGAAAGACATTTGGGAAGTGAGGCTAGACCAGTTGAGAACCGTACTGTACCACATCCGCATCATTTTGAGCCAGGAACAACCCTGATTGGTAGTTGATATGATGATGATGCCATCTGTTACCTCGCAGAGTTTGGCCATTTACACTCCCTCCCTTCCAGGCTCCACTACCTGAGGACTTGGCGGTCATCTGCTTCACCAGCGGAACCACAGGTGACACAATGACACACACGCTCTTACACCATACACTCTTTCATCAATGAACCACAGGTGACACATGCACACACACACATGCTCTTACACCATACACTCTTTCATCAATGAACCACAGGTGACACAATGACACACACGCTCTTACACCATACACTCTTTCATCAATGAACCACAGGTGACACATGCACACACACACTCTTACACCATACACTCTTTCATCAATGAACCACAGGTGACACAATGACACACACGCTCTTACACCATACACTCTTTCATCAATGAACCACAGGTGACACATGCACACACACACTCTTACACCATACACTCTTTCATCAATGAACCACATGTGACACATGCACACACACATGCTCTTACACCATACACTCTTTCATCAATGAACCACAGGTGACACAATGACACACACGCTCTTACACCATACACTCTTTCATCAATGAACCACAGGTGACACATGCACACACACACATGCTCTTACACCATACACTCTTTCATCAATGAACCACAGGTGACACATGCACACACACACTCTTACACCATACACTCTTTCATCAATGAACCACAGGTGACACATGCACACACACACACACTCTTACACCATACACTCTTTCATCAATGAACCACAGGTGACACATGCACACACACACTCTTACACCATACACTCTTTCATCAATGAACCACAGGTGACACATGCACACACACACATGCTCTTACACCATACACTCTTTCATCAATGAACCACAGATGACACATGCACACACACACTCTTACACCATACACTCTTTCATCAATGAACCACAGGTGACACATGCACACACACACATGCTCTTACACCATACACTCTTTCATCAATGAACCACAGGTGACACATGCACACACACACTCTTACACCATACACTCTTTCATCAATGAAACACAGGTGACACATGCACACACACACTCTTACACCATACACTCTTTCATCAATGAAACACAGGTGACACATGCACACACACACTCTTACACCATACACTCTTTCATCAATGAACCACAGGTGACACATGCACACACACACATGCTCTTACACCATACACTCTTTCATCAATGAACCACAGGTGACACATGCACACACACACTCTTACACCATACACTCTTTCATCAATGAAACACAGGTGACACATGCACACACACACTCTTACACCATACACTCTTTCATCAATGAACCACAGGTGACACATGCACACACACACTCTTGCACCATACACAGGTGACGTGACATGTTCATATTTTCTGGCCCCCTTCAACAGTCTGCGTTTCTCATGTGGCCCCCCAGGAAAAAATAATTGCCCACCCCTGGTATACACCATGGTCATGAACAGAGAACTGAAACCATGTCTCACATCTTAAATGGTTGCCATGCAGACAAAGGGCTTTACATTTACACGACAGAATAGTGACTTTGATATCAAAAGATATCACTTTTATTTTCAGATATCTATTTTGCTTTACAAACATTCCACTGTGAAGCCAAGCATGTTAAAATCTGTGTAGTGACAGATGTCAGATGTGTTCTCTAATATCTCAGCTAACACTATGTTGATCGTAGAGAGGTGTTTCTTCTAGAGGTTGGCTGTACCTTTGACCAGAGCCTAGGGGAGGCCTTTCTAACCAAGATGCTGAAATATCAACAGCTGGAACAGACAATTTCACAGCTAGGTTACAGGTGTAAACTTTTAGTTTTCAATATTTGTTAGCCTTGGTCATGTAATGATCATAAGCTGGTTGTGAGAGGCCTTCAGATGGCTGGTCTCCCTAAGAGAAGGACCGAGCAGTTACTGTAGCAAGGTATTGTTCAATATCTGCTATTATTGGTAGCCGCTCAATATGGAGGAGGTGTTGTTTTTTTATATCCAAGAAGTGGTTACTGTTTGTTATGTTTACATCCGCTACTACTATCATCCTGTGTTATGATCCTGTATTTTTGCAACAATGTGGTCGCCAACTAAGCACTTTTGTAACTGACTAACTCCTAATGTCTGTGTGTTTATGTGTTAAGTGTTTATGTCCTTTGTATCTTGTAACTATGTGGACATACCATAAATAAATTGTGTGTGTGTCTGTGTGTGTGTGTGTGTGTGTGTGTGTGTGTGTGTGTGTGTGTGCGTGCGTAGGCAATCCAAAGGGAGCCATGTTGACGCATGGGAACCTTGTGTCCAACTGTTCAGCCTTCATCAGGATCACTGAGGTAAGGCACTACCTTTATACTGTACTGTTACATTATAACTACCGTATACTATACAATGATTAACTGCTATATATATACTGCTATACTACAACTATTAATACAGTAACTTCTGTTGTTATGCCTTCAGCAGAATGACTGTGGAAAGGAGCAAGGGAATGGAGGGATAAGAACTAAAGGGTGTATAGAGTAAAACAAGAACAAGGTTTTGTACCATTTTGCATCCCCATTAGATGAGGTTCAATAGAAAGAAAGACACGAGGGACAGAGGAAGAGATGATGGAGGGAGAAAGACATATAAAAACAAACAAACAAACAAATAAAAACATTTAATCCAAATGATCATATTATTGTTTAATATTTTCACTTTCTTACCAAATTTATGTTATTTTAATTTGCCGCCTGCAGCCAGCCACCAGGGGGTGAGATATTTTTTCCTCACTTTTGGGCAGCTGCCATGTTGTCCATCAATGGCAAGCAATACTGTAATGTCATTCTCAAATAGCCTACAGTGGAAAGTTGATGTGGGAAACCTGCAGAATGCACTGATAAGTTATGCATTCATCCTGCTGACTTTCAGTAATGCTGAACCTGTATGCCTCATTGCAACGACACTGTTGCAAAAGAACACATTACCATTACACAAGGCATGCAGCTTAGTCATACCCAGAGGCCAGAAAAACGGCCGCCTTGAAAGCTGGGTATTCCCATGCCAGTCAAGTCTATCTCGTCAGGCTGTCCGGAAAACAGGGGTCTGGTGAGAATTAAGAATGTTGCTCCTAAAATTAACTCATTCCCCGCCAGAGTTTCAAAGGAGAAGTCGCCAGCCAGCGCCAGGGTTTCTGAGCATTTTCAGTGATCTTCCGGGACCCACAGAACACAGAATATCTCAAAAGATAGAAGAGAGCCTCTACTTTCATGGGGGGAAAAGTTTGTTTCTGCCTTCTTCCTTCTTCCTTTAGTTATGGACACTTGAATGTAGGTCGTTTTCACAGAGAATGCCCGTCTCTCGCCAGAGAGCTGAGAAAAATACCTTTTTGTGCCGTGGATGTGAGGGAGAGAGGAGGGGGGCCGGTCACATACTCATCTTGCCCGGGGGGGCGGGTGCTTCCTGTTACTCCATGTGTGGAGTTCTGTTACTCCATGTGTGGAGTTCTGTTACTCCATGTGTGGAGTTCTGTTACTCCATGTGTGGAGTTCTGTTACTTCATGTGTGGAGTTCTGTTACTCCATGTGTGGAGTTCTTGGGGCATATTTGCAGGCTGAAATTTACACTATTATGTGAGTGTTCACAAAGCAGATTACTAATCTAACTGACAGGAGAAGTGATTGGTATGCGTTTACCGCAGCTTTTGGTGGAAGAAATCCTTCAGCTTTGAGTGACTGTCTGTCACAAGTCCGCGTGACAGCGCGTGGAGGGAAAGATGTTTGTTGCACCGCTTTGAGGCACCAGGCTGGATGTGTTTTATGGAGCTTCCTCCATGAAGGGAGATTGTTGCTTTTTCCGCTGGCTGGTTTTGTCGGACAATAACTCCAAAGCGTGCAACGTGCCAAACTAAGTGAGGATCTGAAAGAGGACAAAACAATGAAGATAATTAACTTCATCAGAGGGAATTCAAGTACGCAGCATCTTCTCAAACAACGTGAGCAAACCAGGAAATAATAGCAATAATAACCTTTATTTAACCAGGCAAGTCAATTAAGAACAGGAAAAAAGAAAATGTAGTATAATTGAAGGAAAATATAAATAATAATAATACAAGACAAAGATGGAAAAATCAACATGATAATGCTGATGACTAAACTCCGTCACCTCCTCTTCTCTCCAGTCTTATGCTCCGACCACTTCACAAGATGTCTTGATGTCTTTTCTGCCTCTGGCACACATGTTTGAGAGGGTGGTGGAGGTACAAACATTCACATTCACACCCTTACCTCCCTTACGTACGGTGTGTGTGTGTGTGTGTGTGTGTGTGTGTGTGTGTGTGTGTCTGTATTTTAGTCCCACTGTCCGTTGCGTCCCAGTGATGTCCATATATCCTACCTTCCGTTGGCTCATATGATGGAGAGAGTAGTACAGGTATGTTCCTTCCTCCCTTCCTCTCTTCCTTCCTTCTTTCCCCACACTGTTGTACAGTAGCATCAAAAAGAGTTGGAGAGGATTCTCTACAGTTCTCTCTAGTTTAAATCATATTTCCCAAACTAGTGGCCCTGTGGGAGGTAATTAGGGCAATTAATTACCTAATTAGAAAATCCGGCTCCCTCATGTCACCCACACAGGTGCTCTTTACACTTCGTGAAAGTTTCAGCCCTATCGCACGTAACATGGCATAGCTGTGGCCGCACAAAATTCTGCTCACACACACACACGCACACGCACACGCACATGCACACGCACACGCACACACGCACACACACACACACGGACACTTCTCATTCTTATTAGTAGATTCCAAAATAAGGCCTTTGCAGGCATCATACATATTGGGAAGGCACAAGCTCATACTGAATATTCCCACAAAGCTGCTTGTCAAAAGAGCTTGGGATGCACGTCAGCATTGTTCAAATGTTATCTTTATTCTGTATATTCTTGTTACTGTGTGTTAGCTAGAATCAGCTAGACATACTTTCTGTGAAGCCCTCTGAGACATGCTTGTGAATTAGGGCTATATAAATAAACTTGACTTGACTTGACTTGACGTCATGATACATATGCAATCATATCAGTGAATAACATAGGTAAATATCAGTTATCAGCGATAACAGCAATGTTAACATCGGTTATTGTATTGGCCAACATTTCCATATCGGTGCATCCCTAAAAAGAGCCTCAAGGTTTGTTGTTCCAGTCAAAAGAAGAGCTGGATTTTGGATTGAGAGCATGGCAAAAAGTTGGAAAATTGCATTTTTAATGCATTATTTGTACTTTTCTGCTGAAGCTAACCTCAGAGCATTATAGAAGGCAGCTCTGCCAGAGGCTGAAACCCTGTTTGTTTTTTCTGATTCTGCCTGCTAAACTATCCTCCTCCATTTTTAAAGATGTGTCCACTTCCCAGACCTTTCAAACCCTATCCTCACCTGGAACTGTCAAGCCCCATTTCCCCACAATGCAACATGTAAACATGTATCTCTCTCACTCTCTCTGTCTCTGCCTCTCTCTGTCTCTCACTCTCTGTCTCTGTCTCTCTCTCTCTCACTCGGTCTCTCTCTCTCACACACTCTGTCTCTCTCTCACCCTCTCTCTGTCTGTCTGTCTGTGTGTGTGTGTGTGTGTGTGTGTGTGTGTGTGTGTGTGTGTGTGTGTGTCTCTCTCTCTCTCTCTCTCTCTCTCTCTCTCTCGCATATGTCTCGCTGTGTCTCTGGCTGGTCTGGCTGACAGTGGGTGATGTTGGTGCAGGGAGCCAGAATTGGTTATTTCCAGGGAGACATTCGTCTGCTGATGGATGACCTGACCACATTGAAGCCTACTTTCTTCCCTGTAGTACCCAGACTCTTAAACAGGATGTTTGATAAGGTAGGTGTGAGCCCTATAGACTGACTAACCAGTTTACAATGCCTCAATACACTGTGAAGGTCTATAGACTGACTAACCAGTTTACAATGCCTCAATACACTCTGAAGGTCTATAGGCTGACTAACCAGTTTACAATGCCTCACTACACTGTAAAGGTCTATAGACTTACTAACCAGTTTACAATACCTCACTACACTGTAAAGGTCTATAGACTTACTAACCAGTTTACAATGCCTCAATACACTGTGAAGGTCTATAGACTGACTAACCAGTTCACAATGCCTCAATACACTGTAAAGGTCTATAGGCTGACTAACCAGTTCACAATGCCTCAATACACTGTAAAGGTCTATAGACTGACTAACCAGTTTACAATGCCTCAATACACTGTAAAGGTCTATAGACTGACTAACCAGTTTACAATGCCTCAATACACTGTAAAGGTCTATAGACTGACTAACCAGTTTACAATGCCTCAATACACTGTAAAGGTCTATTCACCTTATGTAGAAGAGACCGTCTGGCTTGAGAGAGCGAAACAGAATGTGTGGTCACGTGATCACGTTTTTTTTCCACCAGGCTACTGCTTTTTTGCCATATGGAGGTAATTGTGAAAATAATTCTGGCATTTTAAAACCAGAAGATGAAACGCATCTCTGCTGTCTCTCTGCTAGCAGAGTGTGATCATTGAATAATTTGTTGGTTTTGAATGACTCTCTTCCATGAATTGGGATTCATGTAATTGATTATGTAAAATGTCCACTGGCTTATGGAAACAGCTCCACATCCTTCAAAACAACATTGCATTCATTTGAAATGGACGAAGGTGACATTTGACACCTTTATCTCTTTGGAACAGATCAATGTTCAGTGTGAAGCCCGAGTCTTCGTTGCCAGAACCTAAACATAGCATGAATGCACTCTAAGGCTGTGTGTCTGTGTCCAGAAAAGTGCTGTAGATGATGACAATGATGGTGATGATGACGATGATGAGCGTGTGCATGGGTCTGTGTATATGTAGATCTTTGGGGAGGCCAACACCTCGCTGAAGCGCTGGCTGCTGGGATTTGCCTACAGGAGGAAGAAGGCAGAGATGATGAGTGGCATTGTCAGGAGAGACAGCATCTGGGATCGACTCATCTTCAGGCACGTCCAGGTACATAAAAGCAACAGCCCAGTCGTAACTCAGTATGTCACTCTAATATGTCCTGCCACAAAATGAATGTCTTGTGATGCCCTCTACATGCCAGTCTATGTGGCACACATGAGCCCTTTTCAGACAGGCAGTGAACTTCTGAAGATATCCAGACATTAAGGGCAGTTTAGAGTCCAGCGATTTATAGTCGTTGCGACCGACCATGATCACATTCCATCGTCGGTGATAACGACAAGTGTTTATACTTCCAGTGACGGGCGATATGCCATCGTTGCGATGAACGTTGCGACCATCGTCAAGACTTCATCTGGATTCAACTTTGACCCCATCGTCGGCACCGTTGTCATGACAACCAAAACATTTTTCTCTCCTACCGCAATTTCTGAAGCCACTAGTTAGCTAGCTAGTTGAATTAACAATGGAAGAAGATCACATATTTGTCGAAAACGTAATAAACACAATGACATGCTCCCGTGCCTTTGGGCTAACGACCGGGCAGATTATAAAGATGCTGTTAAAAAGGCAAATGCCTGGAAAGCGGACATTCTCAACACAGACAAACATATCCAGAGTTCATAGCTGAAAGTGGCTATGATGACAGACTAGTCAGTGGGGATTGGATGTCAACCAGTTTTTGTTTCTGAGTAAAGTTGATGCCAGTTATGTCATTTGTGCATGAATGACATCACTGGCATCAATGTTAAATAACTCAAATCAACTCTCAATAACTGTCAAACTAAATTAATGACTGCAAAACTGTTTACAGTTTTCGGATGTGTGAGATCATGTGCAAAATAAATCAGTGTTGTTTTTCAGTTAAGTTCTCTTTTAACATTTGTGATGCAGGGAAATACCCATTTCCTTCTAAATAAGTAGTAATGTAGTGTGCTGCCCTCTACAGGCCAGCCTTGGAGGTAACATTCGTGTCATGGTAACAGGAGCTGCTCCCATCTCTCCGACGGTCCTCACCTTCCTGAGAGCTGCATTAGGCTGTCAGGTAAGTACCACACACACACACACACACACACACACACACACACACACACACACACACACATACACACACAGCTTTCCCTGTCCTCTCAAAATGTTGTGAGTTTATCCCATCTGTCCTGTAGTTTTAGTATTTATTAGGGGTCCAAACATGTAGTGCGTGGAACCCTATTGTTATTCTCTGCTAAAACAGCATTATATGCATCTCAGAAACCATAAGCCCCACAGCAGCCAAACTTTGCACATAGGTTGGAAATGTCACCCAGTCAGAAACAAAATGACACCAATCTAGCAGATTTGGGCGATATAACAGCCCATTTTACCTTTTGGCCAATATGTGGCCCAATGTCGTCAAATAAATCACTGATATCACTTATGTATTAGATTTGGTGATGTCACCAGTGATTTCACTCAAGCACTCAATGATGATGTCATCAGTGATGTCACTCAAGCAATTGTGATGTCATCAGTTCTACTGCTACTACCACTACTACTGCTGCTGCTACCACCACCACTACTACTCTTACTACTACGACTACTGCCGCTTGCGGCTATATCTGTATTTGTATTTTATTTTTTACACAGGGGCTTGAACCTGCAACCCTCGTGTTGGTAGGCAGGGAATCTACCGCTGCACTACAAAGATGCCCTACTAATGATCTTATAATATGACATTCCCTATCCTTTTTCACTATTAGTTTTAGTGTGTACATCACAGTGTTCCTAACCTTGCAAGCCAGCTGGATTCTCTCGCGAGGTAAAACCACCCCCATCTGGCAGCGTCAGGTTACAGTGTTCCATCAATAATGATAATTATACTTTATCTCTATCTTAGTTCTATGAAGGCTATGGACAAACAGAGTGTACCGCGGGATGCACCATGACCATGCCCGGGGACTGGAGTGCGGGTAAAACACACTAGTTATCAGTTATGTTCCAACTTGGATAAAATAAACATAATGTTTCTGATCCTCTCCTAGTCTGGAAAATATCTGGAGTCTGATTTGTGTGCAGTTTAAATTGAAACTAATCTGAATATCTAAATCTGACCCTAAGTTAAGTAATATTATTGGTTTCATTATTGGCTTCATTAACCTTAAATTCCTTTTATTTTACCAAATCATATTGTTGACCTCAGTTAAAATGGTGGACTAACTGACTAGTTAGCTTTACCCCTAACTAAGCTTACCCTGATCTTACCAGGTCATGTTGGTGCTCCTCTGCCCTGTAACATGGTCAAACTGGTGGATGTGGCAGAGATGAACTACCTGGCTGCTAACGGAGAGGGAGAGGTGAAACATGCATGCACACACGCGCGCACACACACACACACACACACACACACACACACACACCATCTCTTATATATATATATATATATATATATATATATATATATATATATATATATATATATATATATATATATATATATATAATATTTAGAAAAGGGAGCAAGTGATCAATCTCTGTCTGTTCTCTGTTTAAACTTTTGTCCCACTGATGATGTCATAGGCACTGATGATGTCATAGGCATTGTGACATCATGTCACTTGAGCATTGTGGTTTTTGGTTGCACTCGCGCATTATGACATCACTGATGATGTCATAGACATTGTGACGTCATTGTGATGTCATCAGTGAGTGATGTCATGATGCAAATTTGAGCAATTGTGCACTGCTTATGCTCATGACAATAGAGCAGCAGCCGAGCTGCGTATGTGAGCTGCAGGGCCGGCTTGGCGAGCTGCAGGGCGGGCGACAAGGAATCGAGCGCGCCAGATGCCTAGTCAAGTAAACATTGCTGCTGACATGATAAGCATAATGTCATTCATAATAACTGTGTGTGTGTGTGTGTGTTTGTGTGTGTGTGTGCGCACGTTCGTGCGCGTGTTCGTGGGTGCGTGTGTGTGTGCGCGCGTGTGCAGGTGTGTGTGAAGGGTCCTAACGTGTTCAAGGGTTATTTGAAAGACCCAGAGAAGACGCAGGAGACCATCGATGCGGACGGGTGGGTTCATACTGGAGACATTGGGAAATGGCTGCCGGTGAGTTCATTTCAGCCTCAGTTCGTTAGAGTTCATTTCACAGGGTTCCCATGGGTCCTTGAAATCCTTGATTTCACGTGCGTGCATGTGTGTGTGTGTGTGTGTGTGTGTGTGTGTTGTGTGTGTGTGCGTGCGTGCGTGCGCCTGTGCAGAACGGTACGCTGAAGATCGTGGACAGGAAGAAGCACATCTTTAAGCTGGCGCAGGGGGAGTACATCGCCCCAGAGAAGATAGAGAATATTTACACAAGGAGCGATGCATTGGCACAGATCTTCGTGCATGGAGACAGTTTGCAGGTAGGTGTTCAGGATCAGGATCAGGATATACTTTATTGTCCCCGAGAGGAAATTTGTCTTGGACAACAGTGCTACATACAGCTGCATCATAAAAAGAAGACAACACAAAATGACAAAATAACATAACAGGAACAACAACAAAGGTCTACACATTTTTTTCGTGAAGAAATGCTCCTTACATATGAAGAGGAGAATTTGTTGATTAAACAAATTCCGAACTACACTATGTGATATAACAGTTTAAGCATTCTAAAAATCCCTGTTGTATTTGTTATTATAAATTATTTGTGTATTGTCCTTATCTCCAGGCGTGTCTGGTGGCAGTGGTGGTTCCTGACCCTGACTTCCTGTCTGGCTGGGCTAAGAAGACCCTGGGACTGGAGGGCAGCTACCTGGAACTCTGTGGCAGAGCGGTAATACTCTATAAGGCTTAATTATACAGACTAGTATAACGATCTTTGGGGGACCTTGACCACTGTCTGTTGACAAGGTGCAGGGGGGACATAACCTCGCGCTCATATGCTGCATTTAAGACACCTCGCGGGGAAAATGGTATCAAAATTTGGCATAAAAATTTGGGACGTGAATCGATACTGGTATTACCAATGTTATTTGGTCGGTGCCTTAAAAGTATCGAAGTTTCATATACCTAGCCCTACTCAGAATACATTTAAGGTATCAACTTCAGGGATGTAACTGATGCAAACCTAGTGACATCATCATGCTGAGGTATCCTCCTGTCCTGTTCCCCGTCTGTATAGGAAGTGAAGGCAGCCATCTTGGAGGACATTCTGCGGCTGGGCAAGGAAGGAGGCCTCAAGTCCTTCGAACAGGTACAGCAGTCTGTCTGTCAATCAAGTCAAGCTTTATTCGTGTAGCACAATATACGAACTATGTTCCTCTGCACAAGACAGCATTATTCTTCCATTTTTAAGGCGTGGCCACTAGGGGCCTAAGCGTCTATAGCAGGGGTTTTCAAAGTGTGGGAGAGTGAGCCTCCCCTCAGGGAACATATAGACAGCTGCGTGTAAATGTTGCATTCTTTGCATGTTCAACCCCTATGGACTGTGTGCTGCAGGCTGGCCAGTACGGACAGACAGATCCCCAGCCCCATAAGGACATAAATGTTGTAAAATTGGTCAGAAATAGCTCCTCAACAGATACAAAAACATTAGCATACAGTACTAGTCAAACGTTTGGATACACTTTCTCTTTAAGTGAATGGGACGGTGTGTTCAAACTTTTGACTGCACCGTATATGTGTTTGATGTACATATAAAGAACTGCCGCGATCGGAATTGTGAAAGACGCATTTAAAAAAATCACGATTTCCTTCTCCCTGGAACTGCAGATTTCTTCTCTGACAGGTCACATCAGCTAGCCAGACTGCAGGAGCTCCGCCCCCGGCTGATTCGTGCAGTGGAGGCTGCGCAGCCATTCTCTCCGATTTTCCCACCTCATGCTGCGCCTCCCTTCAAGTTGTCTCGCACCCCCCAGGGGAGGCGCGCCCCACACTTTGAAAACCGCTGGTCTATAACACCCCATTTACACCTGGTTTTTAAATGCGACCTGTATCCGGATAGGTTATCTGGATAATGGTTGCATTTAAAAAACAGGTGTAAATGGGGTGCAAGTCAAGAGAGTAGATGTCATACATTTCTAGACAGTTCGGCCTAGTGGCCAGATCACTATTGCTGTACTAGAAATTGTGTGCGGTTCACGCACTCAATTTCTAGGGCTGTACCCGAATATTCGGATAATCGTTTGTTGGGTAGGTATTCGGTTTCCAAATTTGGTATTCGGATATAAAAGAAAAAGTTTTTGTTGCCAGGACTAACGTTTTGATATTACGTCTTCACCAGACTCTGATATGGAAACGTTAGTCTTGTACTCTGCACATATTAAAAAGGCATTGAAGTGTTCGAGCTGCTCCAGTGAATCCTTCCTTCTTTAATTGCTGCTGTCCCGTTCCTGTGACGCACCAGACTTGCCTACCCAACTGACGTGCGGTGGAACTCCCTCTCTACTAAATATACAACTCATCATTTGTCCGCTGGCCCATTGCTAAAAAAAAAGCTACATACCGGTAGTCTGATTTTTTAATTTATTTGTTTAGGATATTTCTTTATTCATTCAACGTTAGTTTTCCTGTCTGAATTGTGTGTCTTCTTTGTCTCGGATTCGGACTCCGAGCCTATTATTATGAGAAAAAAATACAATAACACAAGCTGTTATTTTTTAATACGTTACTTTTTTATTAAATAACAATAATAACAATACATAATTAACACCGTAGAATAACTGAAAGCTTAAAAAATTCTGCCTTAAAAAAAGCCTTAGAAAAAATAAAACAGACCACCCCCCCCTTTTCCGTCCATATAGCGCTATATAAATGCAGGCCAGCCTGCAGCCTGTGACAGTCAGTTTATCCACTGAAGCGCCTGCTCCGGGGGAGTAGCTGTAAAGTGTTAAGAGGCAAGGTGATAGTGTCAATGGCCTATTTTTGGGGGGTTTACCACACACTTTTTACCTGTGTTTGAAAACCTGCATATAAGAGGTCATTTTGATGTAAAGAAGGTATAAGAGAACCTATCTGCTTTGTGTGTGTGTGTGTGTGTGTGTGTGTGTGTGTCCAGGTGAAAGACCTCTGCATCCACACGGAGCTCTTCTCGGTGCAGAATGGCCTGCTCACCCCGACCCTGAAGGCCAAGAGAGTGGAACTCCGGCAACACTTCAGGTCTCAGATAGATGAACTATACGCTGGCATCAAAATGTAGAACAACAAAAGAGGAAACGACCAAAAGGGAGTTAGATTTAGAGAGGAAGAATAGGAGAACAAGCGGAAAAGAGAAGAAGACAAAGAAGAATAAGTCATCTCAGACCAAAAGGACTCATCAACCGGTCAAGTGAGATGGATTTTGGTGGAATTTGCTTGAATCTGAGCCTTTAGATCAACGTATCAAGTAATATAAGATCTATAGAACCAAATAGTGAAAATGCTATGGGTACAAAATAGAATCAATGCACATGTCCATTAATGAACTAGTTTTATCTATGCTATATACTGTATACAATATAGACTCTTCTATGGTAATGTATTGATTCCAATCAGATGAATTGTGATACTGTATTTTTAAAAGGGAATGACCACTGCACTGTAGGAGCAGACATCTCAGGACTGCACGGTCACAAGCCTTACAGAGCTTACACGTCTTAGCACCACCGACTTAGTTGTATTCACTTCTCAGGACATTGTTATATTTGTTTCACAGTTCACCCAAAAATGAAAATTCTGTCATCATCTACTCACACTCACACCAGTTGAAACACAGGTGAAGTTTGTCCATATTCAGCTGGCATGAGGTGCAAGTACTGTACTGTTAGATGATGACAGAATTTAAATTTTTTGTGCGAACTGTCTCTTTAACTTAAGGGTTGGATCCCAGAACGGCTCACATGCTCCTCTCTGTTGAGTCCCTACATGTTGTCACTGAGTTTGGGTCCCGTTTGGATCCCGGGATATGTCACAAACCGGAAGAGGCAGCCATATTGGAGATTATCTATCTTATCCCCAGCAGGGAATTCAAATACTCTGCAAATCACCATTCAAACATATGATTATTATGCTAGTGTCTTAATTAATTAATTTATGATGGCAACATAAAAGGGAGAGGTTTGTTTTAGGAAGAAAAAAAATTCAAAAATAATTTGGGTGACATTTTTTGAGACTACACTAATATTGTGCATAACCTTTCATTGTGAGATCCCATTGAATGTTTGTGGTTTTAATTTACTGTGAAATATGTCATAGCAGTGCTATAATTTGTTTTTATTGTGCACTGTGATATGTTTGTGTTTTGTAAAAAACATAAATTTGCATTATAAATCACCAAAGAGTTGTGTTCATGTGATTTGCTTCATCAGGCACTTTTTTTCTTCTTTGGTTATTTCTTTTGGTCATTTTGCCTTTATTCGATAGGACAGTAAGTGGACAGGAAAGGTGGGGAGAGTGGATGACATGCGGCAAAGGACCGTGGGTCAGATTCGAACCTAGGTCGGCCGGGCAAAGTACCGATCTTCCGTGGTGCGCGTGCTACCAGGTGAGCCACCAAGACGCACCATCAGGCGCTATCTTGTGTGTGGCGTGTGTGTATATATAGGCCTATATCAGCTAGATCAGTCAGGTTACCAAACTAGGGTACCTATACCCCTATGGGTAGGCTACATGTCGCTAGTACAGGGGCTACTTGGGAAATGTAAGAATAAATCATGAAAATAAATGAAGTGTTATATCTGGTCAGGAGGCACTAATTGCAACTCTTTCACCCCATTTCTTATTTTGTAATGTTATTAATATTATATTCTTCAAAAGGTGGGTTATCATTCATTCATTGCATCACATGCTATACTTTTCTCTTGCAGTTTTCTAAGCACAATGTTGTAGTTTGGTAAAGGGGTACTTGGATTCAGAAAATCAGGGAAAGTGGATACTGAAGCCAAAAAAGTTTGAGAACCACTGAACTAGATCCAATAAGCTTCAAACATTGACATCACGAGAGAGATTTATAATCTCAAATTAGAATCACGAAACTTGGTCTACAGCTCTCCAAGCCTATATCCAGGGGCGGACTGGGATCATAATTCAGGCCGGGCATTAGATACCAAGCAGGCCAGGCTGATACGGGCCGATGCGCGAAAAATTTGGGCCGTTTGAAGCTCAATTTGGGCCATTTGAAGCCAGATTTGGGCCGTTTGAAGCCCAATTTGGGTCGTTTAAAGCCAGGTTTGGGCCGTTTGAAGCCCGATTTGGGCCGTTTGAAGCCCAATTTGGGCCAAGTCCAATTTTACAATGAGATGCACCCACTTTAAACCTGAATAAAGTAATAAAACCACTAGTAAACCAGTAGGAGGCGCCTGGCCTGCTGTTCAGTGAGTGGCCTGGCCTGCAAATTTTTTTTTTTATTTTTTTTTTGCACGCCAGGCCACCGGGCATTTGCCCGACGTGCCCGATTATGCAGTCCGCCCCTGCCTATATCTGCTACATTTTTACATTAATTTAAATTTACTTATGGGTAGATTTATAGGCCTACATGATTGCAAATTCTACATTGATATTTTTGTTTTTTTATTCTAGAAATGGCCTGATATAGCCTACTGTTGTAGTCAGTGAATTTTTACCACAAATGTAATGCAGGTTTATATAAGGACACTTGGAGCCAAACTTTCATCAATAAATGTATGTTTTCTTTAAAAAAATAAATCAATCAGTAAATTGAATTTGTAAATCTGAACCCATGATTTCAAAGTGCTGTATTTGTTATTTAATAAATGAAATTCAGAATGAATGTTTCGTTTACAAACACGTTTTCTTTAATAGATTGAATAAATAAATAAGTAAATACTGTAGGCCTAGTTAGAATAGTATGCATATTTATTCTATTTCTTCGTTGTTCAACTGGCAGAGGTACAACTTTTGTATGCGGGACTTTTTACTGGATGCTGTTTTTACCATTAGACACAGAGAGGTAGGGGCCAAGATGGCCAAGTACGAGGCGTAGCTCTGCTGCTGCGCGCTGATATAGCATGTCCCATGTGTTATCAATGTACGTTCTTTGGTTTCACACAGTCTGAAATTGACCATTTCGCTCTCCGTAGGAATCAAGAACGAAATAACGTATGGAGGTAGCTATTGTTTTCATAATGTAGTTTATGCGGCTATATATATTGACTCAAGGTTACTTGTACACTTTGTTAGAGTCTATGTTTGCAACATGTAAAAATTCTTGTAATATACGACCTTTTTTCAATGCAAACTACTTTCGAATTTCCGCTTTTCTCTTTAAGGTCCCCCCGGGTTTTTGTGTTGGTACAGTCCGGATATAGAAACATTTTGCGGGAAGAGTTCTCGTTACGATATAAACAAACTTGTTTTGTTAGTGGCGTGCGTCCAAGTGTTTGTAATGTTTCAGCTTAGTTCAGAATAACTAATTTAGCCGAAAAGAAGGTGTTAGGGAACTTTGGAAAGTGCTGACCTAATAAAGCTAACGTTAGCAAGTCTTCTCATTCCCTGACCATCTACTGTACGCTCCGTGATGAGGTGAGCATTATTTATCCATCATAATATCCCAGCCACTGTCTCCGATCATGTGTTGTATAACGTTATTCTTATTATGTTTGTAAGCTTAGAGACGTCTTACGAATAACGTTAGATCTTTAGTCGGACGTTGCATAGACTTTTCGCCATTGCGATATATTTTTGTTGTGGAAGACGTGCGTGGTTAAAACAGGCAAAACTATTCTAAAGTATTTAGCTAACTCTAATGTTATTGTAGTAAATGCTGTTTGAATGTCTCTAATCTCTAAAGTCACCAAGTGTCTCTCAGCCAGGTCTCAAGTTCTCTCTCTCCTCAGTGCTAAAAAAGGCAAAAGAGCCAAGAAGTCGACAGCTCCACCAGATGAGAGGCAGGTCACTGAGGTCAGTTGGTCACGTTTCACCATAGAGCTTCTATAATCCCATCCTCTTTGGTTTCACTATTCATTCTGATGGGGGTGGGGGGGGGTCATTCCCCTTTCTAGTGTTTGTTCACACCATATGCAGAGCATAGAACTGAACTGAAGCTGTACCCACAAGTTTCATTTTGGCGTCCTTGTTAACAGGCAAAGCCGTTCACACCACCCACGCGCGTGCCACGCTGACGCCGTGCCCACGCCGAAGCGATCACTCAGGCCTGACGACAGGCCTGGTACAGCTTCGGTTGAGCGTTGCTTCGGCGTGCTGTGTGAACGAGGGCTCAGGCCTGACACCAAATTTCCAAGCTTGACGCTGAAGCCGTGAAGCCGTGAGGCATGAAGTCAATGGGAGTTGTGGGCGGGTTCAAGGCGCTGAGAGGAAAAGAGAAGGCGTCTTGTGTGAACAAGGCGTACGTTCAGCTTGTGCCTGCTTCAAGCTTCAGTTCTGCTTACGTTCGGCACCTGTGTGAACGTAATGTAAGCCTACATTCACACAGGACGCCGAACGTAAGCAGAACTGAAGCTTGAAGCAGGCACAAGCTGAACGTACGCCTTGTTGTTCACACAAGACGCCTTCTCTTTTCCTCTCAGCGCCTTGAACCCGCCCACAACTCCCATTGACTTCATGCCTCGCGGCTTCAGCGTCAAGCTTGGAAACTCGGCGTCAGGCCTGCGCCCTCGTTCACACAGCACGCCGAAGCAATGCTCAACCGAAGCTGTACCTACAGTACGCTGTACCCACAAGTTTCATTTCGGCGTCCTTGTTAACAGGCGAAGCCGTTCGTTCACACCACCCGCGCGCGTGCCACGCTGACGGCGTGCCGTAGCCACGCTCACGCTGAAGCGGTCACTCAGGACTGACGCCGAATTTCCAAGCTTGACGCTGAAGCCGTGAGGCATGAAGTCAATGGAGGTTGTTGTGGGCGGGTTCAAGGCGAGAGAGTAGGTGCTGAGAGGAAAAGAGGAAAAGAGAAGGCGTCTTGTGTGAACAACAAGGCGCCCCCCCTCACAAATTGCATTGACTGCATACCTGGCAGCTCAGGATCAGCGCGAAGCACGCTTGGAAAATAGAAGAGAAGCTGAAACTATCGGTTCAGTATAGTTTTGGCATGGCGTGGTGTGAACGGACTCGCCTGTTAACAAGGACGCTGAAATGAAACTGCGTGGCTTTGGCATGGGATTGGCGTATGGTGTGAACGTGCACAGTTACATATAGCCTCAAGTCTATTCACCTTATGTAGAAGAGACAGTCTGGCTTGAGAGACTAACAGGAAGTGTAAACACACTCGCAAGTTCTGTTCCTGTGACTCATAAACCTAGTCTGACTATGTGAGTCAAACTAGCTTTGAGCAGGTGAGTCAGACTAGTTTGAGCACCGAGTAAAACAGCCAGCGTTTTGAACAGGAAGTCGTGACACAATGGGTCAAGTGGGCGGCGCTACATACAGTGAATATTGTAGGAAATATGAGGCGGCAATTTTCACACCCACCACTGTAAATGTTAAAACTGAACAAATCACTTACAGAATGCAGCTGCCATAGGCGAGCACCGAGTAAAGAGGCTGGCATGTAGGTGTTATGTAGTCATATAGTTTTTTAATTATACAACATAACTGGAATTAATTTTGCATGTCTTTACTAAACACACACTATTATATGCTTCATGTCTTTAAAACCATCTTGAGTGATTATTAAATTTTTTGTGAATGTTATGGAAGGCCATGCACAAACTGCATTGTGACAGACTCAGTGGTTGATCGATATTGCTTAATGTTGTGTCCGTATCCCAGAAAGCTTCAGTTTTTGGCGAATCCCCCCACCTTTCCAGCATAGAGAGAGCTAGCTTCCTGGAGGCAGAGCAGCAGAACTATGGTGAGACTCTACAGATCTCTCTCTAGCCCCTTTCAGACATACCCTGGAGTTCAGGAGTTATCTAGAAGCAACCCTGAGCTGATCCAGAGTTCATGTCTGAAGAAAGGGGCTTCTCTCTCTCTCTTCTCTCTCTGTCTACCAGGTGTCCAGTCTTTAAAGTAAATTGTCTGAATGTAAGGCCGTCAGAAGTATTAATATGTATTAGTTTTTGTATAAAATATTCAGCAATATCGGTGGAGTAGAGTTCAAAAGTAAGGCAAAAACCATGATTTGTGTATTGTCGCCCAAATGGACCAGTATGTCTGATTTGACTTGCCCTTCCAGTTGGTCCCATTAAGTTTGCTATCAAAAGGAGACATTAGTAATTATTAGTGCTGGTGCCGGTAGCCTTGGAACACTCATCAAGTAGAAGGGCTAGGACCGCACATAGACTTATTTCTTTCTCAGTGTCTTTAATTCAACGGCATAGTGGTATTGGTACCTGATTCCTTGTTTGTTTGTTTGTTTGTTTGTTTTTAGGCTGGAGTGGTGTAATATGTAGCCTGAAGATGGTGCTATGTAAAGCAAGCCGATAGCAATTGTGTAGTTTTGTATTGTTGGAAACTATTTTAGTACTTGATTTTCTGTTTGTTTTTCAGGCAAGAGTGATAGAATTTAATGTAAACAGAAGATGGTGCCCATAACATGTAAAGCAAGCCTAGATAGTCGTGCAGGTGGCACAGATGATGACTTGATTGTACTTGATGTGATTATCCTAGAGGATGTCTGTATTGTTTGAGAATGTTGAAATAGTACTATTTGCTACCTATTATTCTTGTTTGGCCCCAGATGAAGACGCAAGTTGAAACTTTGGGCTTTCATTCAACACTATGCTGCTG
This sequence comes from Poromitra crassiceps, assembly GCF_964638095.1. Taxonomy (NCBI): domain Eukaryota; kingdom Metazoa; phylum Chordata; class Actinopteri; order Beryciformes; family Melamphaidae; genus Poromitra; species Poromitra crassiceps. Next base: position 22,289,495 of record NC_139634.1, read on the forward strand.
TTGAATTAAATAAGACATTGAGAAAGAATCTACCCATTAAGTTTGACCCAATATTTACTCGGTTAGATTAATACAGGGGATGGTTAAAAACTATGGTATGCCAACATGAGCTGTTGAACACTGTCAGCTTTTTGTCTACCGTAAATTCCGGACTATAAGCCGCACCGGTGTATAAGCCGCACCTTCAAAGTTGACTATTTTTTTCTTATATAAGCCGCACCGGACTATAAGCCACGGGTGTTTTAATGGTATTTTTTTTTTTTTTTTTGTGTTTTAATGTTTAATTACCATATGTAAGGGTTCATGCACAGAGGGGATTGTAGAGGAAGCTCCCATTTATTAACATTTCAACAAAACAACATAACACAACACCACCTGTGTTGTTTTTTACAGTGCACACAGTGTCATACAGTGTGGTGAAAAGAGGGCAAGAGAGGAAATTAAAACTTATTATAGTTATATAGGATTTATAGTTAGAAAGAGTGCTAAAAAAGAGTTTTTTTTTTTTTTTTTTTTTTTTGAAAAAATCCATAGATAAGCCGCACCGTTATATAAGCCGCAGGGGCCAAAAAACGGGAAAAAAGGTGCGGCTTATAGTCCGGAATTTACGGTAATTATTTTGGTTGTTAAATTGGTATTAAATTAAATTCCAGGGTTCCCATGGTCATGAAATTCCTGGAAAAGTTGAAAAACTATTTTCCAGGCCTGGAAAAGGTTTGGAATTAACAGTGTGTTTTGGAATTTACACTGTTTTTGGCTATTGTTAAAAATGTGTTCAAAATATGTAGACTCTAAATACGTTTTTTTTGTATTCCTAATTTCAAATCTAGACCTGCGCTGGACAGGTTGACACTTCATTAGTATCACGTGATATTCATAGTGTTCCGGAGTTCACTGCATGTCTGAAAAGGGCTTTGGGGTGAAGGGCATCATGCTATAATGTAAATTGTATGTACTTAAAGGTCGCAAATGGTCATGACATGGGAATTATATTCTGGGTCCTTGAAAAGTCATGGAAGAGTTTTACATAGATCCAGGTTGTAATGGTCTTTGCACACACAGTTCGCTTGTTCTTCGTATGCGTTCTCTTAATCCGTCATCTGAAAACACAGACGGGCCCCAGCTCGCAAAAAAGCTGTTGACTGATGCGAAAAACGCATAAAATCGAACCTCGTCCGAAAACTTAAATGACGGACGTAATTGTCGGACTCGGTGGGTCAATGATGATTGACACAAAGGAGGTCGTATTTTTTTCCCCCCCTTCGTGCGTCAATTTCGGACGAAAAAACGGACTCTGTGTGCAAAGACTTTAATCCTCTGAGGAAATATGTTGGTGTTGGTGGTGGTTGTATTTTTGTGTCTCTCTTATAAAGTATCATTCTGACCAGAGAACTCTCCCTTGGCTTGCCTAGGTAACCCTCTGCACAGTACCGCTGTGGAAGATGACTTAGGCCTCCCAGAAGAGGGAGGGGCAGTCAGGGGAGGGGGGAAGAGCGCTCCTCAGACAGGGAGGACCGCTGCCACCAAGCAGCCTGGAGCCGCTGTCCAGACGAAGAGAGGGAGGGATGGAGGGAACAAGGAGGAGAATAAGAAGAAAAGTACAAATATTGAAAGGGAAGCCAGGTAAGGTCAAAGGTCAGAGTTGTTTGCAAGCCCAACCTCTGGTTCTGAAAGATGAAGCCAAAAACCACCTTTTCACTCGGTCTCCAAAAATATATATTTGTAAAATTCTGGTCAAAATGGGTGTTATATGTACGGTCCTTGCCAGCTGCCAGATTTTGTGGAAGTGACTTGAATAATTGTTTTTTGTTTATTTTTTATTAACAAAACGTTTTTTTTGTCTCCTACCGTCCATCTTTTGACTCCTCTTATATTTTAATTATTGAAACCTCTCCCAACTCTTATGTAGACACATCTACCTTTCTCAGCCTGTACAAAATTCTACAAGTCTTTGTAATTAAATCCCTATTATCCCTAAAGAAAAAGAAAAAGAAAGATGAAGCCAGCGCGGAAGTGCCAACAACTGCAGTTTCTCAAATGGCTTCAGGCTGGCTCCAAAAGGGAGTTATTCCTCATAGATTTTACAGCAGAAATAAACGTGTTTACAGCCTGGTACAAAAAACTGCCTATTTCACCGTTCATGACAACTGTATGTGCATTTTTATATAACGCACCAGTTGATATAGTCTATAGCTCCAAAAAGAAGTCCACTTGTACAGAAGTCAAGGGAAAATTACCTGACTTCTCACTTGAATTATGACCTCAGTAAACACTTTCCTAATAGAGACACTGCGGAGCGCGTCGTCATTCAATCCTGGCGTTCTCCTATGTCACGTGTTGCACACAAAGATCATATATATGAAAGATGAACACTCCAACTTACTTCCTTGACAGCTAGATCCACATTTTTCATCTCGCCAATTCTCAATGGCTTCCTTGTTTTGCTCGGGAGTACAAAAAACTTTAATTAGTGATTTTTTACATTTGTTGTCAGCGCAGCCCACCACACAACAGCTTTTAGCTATCTTTAATTAAAGGAAAATTACACTGGTGTATGGGAGTGAATGGAGAGCTTTCTCCCCGGGATGGGGGATGGATTTCATGCAGTGTCTCTATGAGTTTATGGTCTCAATCACTAGTTTCAAGTCTTCTTCAGTACAGCATGATGTTCATTTAGTTAATTATTGTCCCATTTAAGCCGTTTTCCCACATGCGCTTTGTACCGCTAAATGACCGGAACGTGGTCTAATGCCTGCATGTGTGAAAGTCGTCGTGCCGGTATAAGCGCGACCCCGTCATCGCGGAGATTTCACCAGTTTCGATCCAGTCAGAAGAGCGGTATGCTCTTAAGGGGACGCAAGTGGAAACTGGTCCAGTCATTTTCCGCGACAGCGGTCCTTCAATCATGGGCGAGGTGTAGCCTACACACGTTGCTTAATGTTCCAGCGGGCATAATCTAATCATTCGCGCACATTAAAGCAAACTGGCGAAATGATCTTGTGATAGCCTAATAAGAGCAGTATGTCAGCTTGCTGATTTCCGAAGGCAACCCCGGACACATCAAACGAAGCCAGTCTGTAAAAAGTGCTTCAACGCGACGCAGGTGAACGGATAAACATCGAACCAGCAACTATTTCTCTCAGACACGGATCCCAACTTCTTCAAAGTGCATCATCTAATCATTCGCGCACATCAAAGCAAACTACTTCCACATTTCGCTTCATGCATTTGCTTTCTCTACATACATACAAGCGTTGGGCAGCTTGCCTTGCAAGCCTCTGCCATTCTCGCTGTGTCTGTCCTGTGTCAGGCTGCTGCGAAGTGCGGAGGACTGAGTGAAGGACTGGCCTCTCTCAGAGGGGAGGGGGGAAATCGGCTGTGTTTATTACGCTGGCTTGACGCTGCTCTTGTCAAACGAGTGTGATTTATTGTGTGTCAAGTTTTGCCGACCCCCCAAATAAGCTCCCCCCTCCCCCCGCCCCCCAACATACCGGCTATTTGACGACTAGATTCCCACATGTGCGCGCTAAGGTGTGAAGGGAAATTCAGGGAAATGTCCGATATTGACTTACAGGTAATTTTCCGGTACGCATGTGGGAAAACGGCTTTAGAGTAGAATGGTGAAGCAGACTGTGATTGACAGATCACGTGTCAAGTGATCTCACAGCTCGCTGATCACAGATGAATAGCATCTCTGTCTCGCTCTGTCTGGCTGGAAAAAAAAGATTGTGACGGCTAAAATTCCAAACTTGGGTGAATGGGTGATGTCACGGTGGCTACGTCCATATTTTTAGAGAGTTTATGATTGTCTACTTAAGGGTTGTCAAAAGCATTGATATCGATAAGTATCAATACTAAAAATGTGAAACTGATACAATACTGATTTGCAATGGGTATCGATAAGTATATTATTTTCTTTTTATAAATACAAAACTATATTACTACATTTTCATTATTGATTCGAGCAGTGTTTTCTCTTAATGAAAAATCAAACATACTACTGATTTTTTCCTTCCTATCATTGGTGGGTTCTGAATGACTGATGACTAGAGCAGGGATAATCTGCGGTGTTCTGATAGGCTGATGAATAGAGCAGGGATAATCTGCTGTAAATGCAAATGATGAGTGCAAATGATGCAAATTTTTAATGAGTTTCATCGGGCCTAGATTATGGAGAAGCGTGTGTCTCTGTCCATCCATCTGTCTTCCTTTATTTCTATTAGGGGTGTCAAAATTAATCGTATAATCGATGCATCGCGATGCGGACATGTGAATCGAATCGGATCGAATCGTTGACAGATTAATCATTAAATCGTTTGTTTAAATTTCTGTTGACATTCCGATTTTAAAGCACTTTCTAAGTCAAAACGGGACTTGATATTTATCTGACTGCTTGTATTAATTGATGAAAAAGTAGCCATGTGCAGTTATAATACAGAAAATTGAGGATTTGATACTTGGGGCTGCAATACTTTGAGCTGTATCGTGATGCATCGTGGAGTTGAATCGAATCGTTGACAGATTAATCGTAATCGAATCGTGAGGCCAGTGAAGATTCACAGCCCTAATTTGTATGCCTCTTGATGTGTTGTCATTTACCCCCCATAGTATCGAAAATGGTATCGAGTATTGATACTCAATACTTTGGCATCGGTATCGAAGTTAGAAATTCTAGTATGGGGACAACCCTATTGTCTAGTCGTTGTCTAGTCGTTCAGGCGGTTGTTCCCATACAAATACAAACTCCCTTTTTGTCTGCCTTGAACAGGCTTGGGAAGACCAACAAGAAAGACTTAAATGAGGAGGAAGCGGGAGAGGCAGATATGGAAGTGGAGGAGTCAGAACCAGGCCCCGTCCTCCAGAGGAGGGTTCGACAAATCCCGTCATCCAGCAAACAGCGTCTGGTTGAGAAGACCCCCGCCAAGAGGAGGAGCGCCGAACAGATGTCTGCTGCAAGGTACATAGAAGGTCATAGAATGGGCATCTGCTGGTGTGGAGTGGTATTTTGCTTCAGTAGCAGGGTATCTGCGGGGTCTTGAAAAGTATTAAAAGTTGATCAATCAATTTAGGGAAAATTAAGACCCTTAAAGGGACAGCTCACCCTAAAATCCAAAATACATAATTTTCCTCTCACCTGCAGTGCTATATTTATGCAGCTATATCGTTTTGTGATAGTTGCCTGAGTTTTGGAAATATCGGCTGCAGAGTTTCTGCCGTCTCTGCAATACAATGGAACTGGATGGCACTCAGCTTGTGGTGCTCAAAGTGCCAAAGAAATACATTTGAGAAACTCAACAGCAATGTCTCTTTCCAGAAATCATGACCCGGTTACTCAAGATAATCCACAGACCTTGTTATGAGCAGTAGGAATTGAAACTTCTTTTGACAGCTGGAATCTCCCACACCACAAACACTGCAGGGCACGCAGCCCAGCAATTTCATGAACCAACTGAATTGCTCTTGATAGCGGACATTGAAATTAATTATTACCGGTAGTGTATTAACGCCAATGAAAACGTAACACAAGCTTTTAACACACAATCGATTTTTAAACATTTATTTCAAAACATCATTGTAAAATTCAGGCCTTTAGCCAAAGCTTCAATAACAGAGCTCAGCTGACAGTTTAACCTGCAAATGAAAACTATAAAAAATATCAAATTAAAAATACAATAGGCTACAGGACATAGGCCTAGCTTCTCTGGAGTTGTGACCCCCCATATCTTCAGTGCCTACTGCCCAGGTGGGTTATCTCGTCGAAAGGGCCTTTCTGTGTGGAGTTTGCATGTTCTCCCCGTACCCCCCAGGGGGTTCCTCCGTACATAACCCCCCACTAAAAACATGCAGAAGATCGTCATCCGACCTGTGACAACAACATCTGAAGTTGGTCCAATGATGGTCCAATGAAGGTCCCCGGGCGCTGGAAAGAAATAGCGACCACTGCTCCTGGCTTGCCCCCTGGAGGAAAGGACAAGCCTGGATGGGTCAAATGCAGAGGACATATTTCACCGGCCACCGTCAGCAATGCATGAGTGTGTGTAGTGGCCGCATGCATGTGTTGTAGTGTTCGTGTGACAATAAAGACGGGCTGCCGTCTGAAATCATGTAATATAAAATCATAGATGATAAGTTGAATCATACACAATAAATAAAACCAAAAGTAAAGGGTTAGCCTTCCCAATGGCCAGCAGCATCTGTTATTCTGGCCTCATAATAAGCACTGAGGCGGGTGGTCAGGAAGTCAATTAAAATACATTGTATGCTTTGGTGCGATGTAGGATTTTGTCTTTCAATATCCTCATTGGAGCCTCGCTTGGTGTTGTTGCTTCTCACAGGAATGGTGTCCCTGTAACAGAGAGCCCAACATGAGCATGAGCGCCTGGCCAATCCCGGCGCTTGACTGCTGCGTAGGCGGGCACAGGGCGTGGTTTTTGCGTAACCTATGTGCGATTCGAAATAACGCCTCATTTATATGTAATCAGGCACAATTGACCGATTAAAAAAAATAATAATAATAATTGTTATACCGTAGTTTTGAGCCCCTGTCATAAGCCTCTTCTAAACATGAACTGCTGATTATAACCGTAGAATCAGGTCTCCGACTATCCGCCGCAGTTACCCTGCTAGGCATGACTCAATAAACTGCTTACCGGTAATCACTTTCTAAACATGGGGAGAAGCTCCCGCGCGGTTTGGAGCACAGTGCTGCTGCCTACTGCAGAGGAAAGGTAGGCTACAAAATAGGCTACAATTCTCTCCTCTGGTTCAATATGTTTCAAATGCATTTATTCCTCTAGTATTCTTCTCAAAGATCGACTTTGCAGCGGGAAATATAGCCTTTTGTTTGGCACATCATTCTGGGCAAGCTTGGGATAGAGGCTGTTGGATCATCCTACCTGTCTGTCAGTCTGCTGTGCAGAGGGGGAACCTTATTCTCACGTTGTATTCTTGCTAGTGTAGTGTATTAATGCCTGCTGTATTTAAACTGCTGTGAGAGTTTGAGGAGTACTACTTATCGAGACAGAGACGGGGATGGAAGTGGGCAGAGAGGGAGGGGGGAGCTCAGAGGCTTTGGTCGCTGCTGGAACCTCATTTGACGCTCAAAAATCGAAACCGCTTCGGAGTACGAGCGTCAAGGCAGTTTGACGCGCGTCAAAACGTTCTTGGTGCGTGTTTAAAACAATGGGTGGGCTTACAAACGCTGGGATCTGACGCTCCCTGTGCGTGTGGGCCTTTAGGGAAATTAGAGCAATTAATCTGCCCTAATTAAAAAATCTGGCTCCATCAGGGTCACCTGCACCGGTGCTCTTTACATCCCCTGAAAGTTTCAGCCTGATCGCACGTAAAACGGCATAGCTGTGGCCGGCACAAAACTTGAAACAAACAGAGATTGCCCACATTGCCAAATTCATATGCCTAATTATCAACACCAAAAGTGGACCTAATTATTGTAGTAACCTAAATGATTTCATAATTGTAAAATAGGCCTAGAGAAGTAATAGTGTTTTTGATTGGGGTGTTTTGAGAGGGGGTGGATCTTGCGTGGGATGCTTACGTGACCTCACAACTTGGTTTTCACTTTGAAAAACATGTGGAAGAGACTGTCTGAGAGAGCCAAGTCTTCAAAATAAATATCAATCCTAACCCCTAAATTAAAATGGAAAAAACACAATTTGGAAAAAAAATTAAACTGATTTCATATGGCCTTACCCCAAAGGAACAAGAAGAAAAACTGTTTTTTTTACTCTACGGGGTCTTTAAAGATAAGTCGCCATGGTGATCTTATCTCGGTAAGAAGTGAACTAGCGTGGTAGGACGGACAAACCCAGGGTTAAACCTGAAGTTACCTCGTTACGCCACTAATGTTGCTTTGTGATACAGGCCCCTGGCCAGACCTGCCAAGAGTGAGGGGCTGAAGAAGAGAAAGAAGAGATCCCAGTCACAGGTACAGTATGGAGGTCGAGTGATGTCCTCATATCACTGATAAGAGCATACTATATGTGGCATTATTGATGCATTCTAGGTGTGCCACGGTACACAAAAGTCACGGTTTGTTACGTACCTCGGTTTCGGGGTCACGGTTTGGTACGAATTCGGTACAAAAAAGTAACAAATCCCAAATTCAGTTTTTTTCTCTCTCTCGTTTGAATTTTTCTGAATTCTGTGTTTTGCTTTTTACGCTCATTTTACCATCAGAAATAGTGTCTAATAAGTGGGAATGGATAAATGTCCACAATTTAATAAGATCTAGGCAATCCACACAAAAAAGTTTTACTCTACAGCAGCGATTTTCAAAGTGTGAGGCGTGCCTCCCTCTCAGATGTCTGTATTCCAGCTGTGAACAGAGTGCATGTGGAGTAATACCCACACACAGCGGGGGAGGGGTGGGTTTCACTTTCCCAAGTAAGTAACTGGAAGTAAGTAAGTTACTGGAGTGGAGGCGAGTTTTGTTTACCATAATGATTACGTTCATTCGGTCATCATAATGGATTATTGGAACATGACAAGGAGTCATCCCCTCTTCCTCACTGCATCTTGCTTGTGATCTCATGCGATGCAAGTTGCTTGTTTACAAGTTAACAGCTTTGTCAGTGTTACGTAACGTAATGTTACATTAGCAAGCTTACCTCGGCTTGGTGTTGACAGAATTTGCAAAACAGCTTATTGTCTGAGTCATAAAAATCATTAGGATACTGCTCTGCACTTGCTTTTTTGACGACGGTAAAGGGGGGGCAGCTGGACGCTTCAATGTTGTGGTTTTGTGAAGTAGCATGGAAGCGATGTACGACATGTGAACCTGCAGGAGCGACCCCCGGTAATGTTTCCTCTCCACAAAACGTTCCATTCCGTGAACGCTGATTTCTATGGCTCTTGTGTTGTTTTGGTGTGTCTTCTTCTGTGGCGTTTATGGCGTTCAAACAGCGTTTAGGTGCTTTACCACCACCTTCTGGATTCAACGTATTTGTCGTGTAGTTTCACGCACCGAACCGTGACGCCCATACTGTGACGTCACGGGATGAATACACGTACCGTGACACCCCTAATGCATTCTAATTCTACAAAAATAGTAATAATAATAACATTGTAATATACTGTAATGCGTTCACATGGTATGGACCCTAACCCACTGAGCCACTAGGACGCCCAATAAAAAGAAATTGATCAGTGAACAGAAGCTAGCAAAATGGAGACTGCACACAGACTGGGAAGATGATGATTTTATTTGTTGTTTTTCCTCCTAGGAGGCATCTGACCCTGATCCCACTCCACAGAGCCGTGGGCCAATCCCGTCCTCCGACGAACACGAGGTGACGGACGAGGAAACGAGCTGGGTAGGGAGCGACCTTAGCAGCCTGCGGCCTCCATTTTGTTTTCGGCATTTTATTGACTTTATGTTTGTGTCTTTCTTTCACTCGCTCAATCAGACCCCTAGTCAGAACAGGGCCCGAACGCACAGTCTGGATGGATCCAGGAAGTCTTCCTCTGATAGGTCAACACGCAGGAAGTCAACACGCAGGAAGTCATCTGGTAAGAGGAAAGAACAGGAGAGGACGGGCTCTTCTGGCCAAGCTGCAAAGTCATAAATCACTGTAGCTTCCAAAACTATGATCATATTATTTTTCATCCCTGTTTGAAGATAAAGTCCAAGTTTTTGTGACTTGCGAAAACTCATTATTCTGTAGCGTCTTGTAGAGTGTCATGATATTTCATCCCACCCACTATAACTACACAGTACACAGCCAACTCATCCTAGAGCCTAGAATACATACCAATAATTTGTTTGAGAATTGTGAGTATTGATTTTTTTTCTGCCAGTTTTTCCCCCTTCTGACCAATGCGTGCAGGGGGGAGAGAGAGAAGGCGCTCACACTCCTCTCTCTACTGTCGTGAGTGTTATTTGCCCAATGCCCACATGCATTTTAAGTTGCATTGTTTTTTCATCAAGGCAATGTTGAGGAAATGTTGGCTCATATTTGTGTCCGCAAATGCAGATAGGAGCATGCATGTTGTCTGTGTTTCAATAACGAATGGGTTCCAAGCTTGCCCAGAATGACGTGCCTGTTGAATGCCGGACAAATATAGGCTATAGGCATATTCCCGCTGCAAAGTCGATCTCTTAATGAGGACTTCGGAATAAAGATCGACTATAGAGCTATAAAGAATAGACTACTAGAGTAGAGGAATAAATGCATTTGAAACATTTATTTAGATCCAGAGCAGAGAATTGTAGCCTATATTCTGCGCTCTGTCTCTCTGCCTGCCTCTCTCTGCAGCAGGCAGCAGCACTGTGCAACACACGACGTAGCCCCATCCCCCCGCTCTCTCCCCCCGCTCTACTCAGCCAAAACACTGAACATTTCCCCATGTATAGAAACAACAATCCCGCATGTCTAGAAGGGTAAAGATCCTTACACATCAAGAGCGATGCGAATATACGGCATGAAATTGCGATGCGAGTTTTGACCCACCTGTCAATCACAGCCACAGATGTGTACACGTCGGAAGCGAATTTCTGAAAAATCGACCGTGGTTGGAAAAAATAAACGCCGCAATAACGGTCAGCGAAACTTCACCGTTGGTATGCACGGTTGCATTGACTGATATAGGTTCTGAAAATATTATTGACGTGCGAATTAATCGCACGAAGAAAACGCTCCCGATTTGTAAGGACCTTTAGACTGGTAAATACCCTGCCCTGATTTACCGGGCATGGTCCAGACTTCATGTGTGGAAATGGCTTGAGTTTTAGAAGTCTTAAAAACATCGTGTTTTTCTGGGGAGAAATCAGCCCAGTCACTCAGACTATAGTCAATTTCATGTTTATTGTAATTGTGAAATATTGAATTTGGTTGTGTTTCATTTTAACTGGCATTAAAACACCTTAAATTTAGCTTGATACAGACAGTGAAACCCTGTGTTTTCTTCCCAAGCCAGTGGATCTGCAGAGCCAGAAGAGGCCAGTAGGGGGCAGCAGAGGAAGAAGAGACGTGGCTCTCAGGGAGGAACACAGTTGGAAGTGGTGCTGGACACTTTCCTTGACTTCTGTGACCAGTACAGGTAGTTACCTACCTAAATAACTAACTAATTATCTAGCTTGCTAGTAGTGATGCGCGGGTCAGGGTTTTTTAAGGCCCGCCCCAACCCAACCCATCATTGGAGCCAGCCCGCCCCGCCCCGCCCGTTAAAATATCTGAAAATTCTGAACCCAGCCCAACCCAGCAGCCCGCAACGGCCAATTTAATGTAATATGTCTCCGGACTCGGGAGGAGCGCAGCAGAGCTCTCCAATGGTGTGCAAAGTAACTCTGTCTCTCTCCCCCCTCTCTCTTTCTCTCTCACACACACACACACACACAGACACAGACACTCACATGCGTTGCGCGGCTGCTTTCATGTCGTCGATTTCTTTCTGCTTCGTTACAAACCCCGCTATTATCGGTCTTTCTTCAATTAATCCAAGGTCTTCAAATGGAGGTAGCATGGTGGAGGTAGGCTACAGAAACACTTCTTATTCTTCCCCATTTCTTTTAATTACCTCATGCGCTCTCAATTGTTGCGTGCAACGTGACTACTGCACCTGCAGGGGCAGACGGCTTGCAGATACGGCTTCAGACTCGCTGACGCTGTCTGATTTATTTTAATTACCTCATGCACTCTCAATTGGTCACGTAGCCTACTCACGTTGCAGTAAAGTTGACAAATGGATCACAGTCGAGTCCACAACAGAAAATCTGCGGTGGCATTAGTTTTATGGACACTTCAAATAATAATTACAGCGAATAATCCTTCCAAAATGTTTGTTTTGAGAGAACACAGGCTACCTCGTTTCACTGCTCTAAATTATTTAATAATGTTGCTTTGTCACGTTCTGAGCCTGCCCCGCCCGCACCCGCGATATTTTCATAATTTGCCAGGGCGGGCCAGCCCGCGGGCCCCGGCGGGTTCTGGGTGACCCGCGCATCACTACTAGCTACCTACCTACCTACCTAACTAACTCACTAACTGTCTGAGATTTTTTGGATTCCTTGGCCAACACAGACTACAAGCTATCCAACCAAATTTGCCACATTTCTGTCATCTGTAATCTAACTAGCATTACCGTGACTATTAAATGCCTATAGTACTAATTACCACTAGGCCAGGGTTGTGTTAGCTTACGGTGCTATACTTAGCCTTTATTTAAACCGGTAAATCACATTGAGACCGGGGTCTCATTCACAAGTGCGACAAGTGGACAGTATAGTATAGGGCTGGGTGATATGAACATAAAAGCACATACTGGTATTTTTAGGCTGAATGGCATCTTGGTTTTCTACAAGGTGGGCTAAATGTTCAGTTGTAATTCAAAGCCACATGTGGGATATAGGACTGGGCGATATCACTATTTTTGACAAACTGCCTCTATCGACAATTTCTTAAGGATGACTATTGATGATTTCAAAAACAATTTACACAATAAGATTGTTGATACAGATGTGGCTTTCAGGAGGACCTGACACCACGTTGACGTCGCAGCATACCGCAGCATCTAGACATGCTAATTAGGGTGAATCATTCCCCCTCCCTTTTTCACGAGCAGCTGAATGAATGAATGAATGAATGAATTTTATTATGGATAATGCAGACATATATCCAAGGGATAACATGAAAGTGTGTACACTTATTTCCATCATGGTCCCTGATCTTTAACACGTTCACTGCCAATGACGAGTTGAGTCGTCAAAAAAAGAAGAAAAAAAAATTTGACGGTGGGACGTGGATCAACGCCCCCCACGTTTCCTATAAAAATATTGGAGCCACCGAACGTGTACAACCCATTCCACCGACCCACTAAGTGGCGACAGTGCTCTCCAGACTAGAAAAAGCCGAGCCAAAACTGCAGGGGAACGCGCGAGGAAACCATTCTCATACTGTAAAATGGATTGGCGAAAACGCTTTCGCTTTTGCGCATTATCGCGCTGGGAGCTGGCGGTGGGGGATTGCAAATTTGCATAATAGATTATGCGTGCAACACACTTTGAAACACCGGCTGAAAGCCCACAATCGCACGCAGCTTCATTGCAGCTGAGCTCACAACCGAAACGAGCCAGGCAGCACAGACAGGCAGAGCCTCGCTTGTGACAAACGCTGCAAAGCCACAAGAGACACACCCATGGAGGGAGGAGTTTGAAGGAGAGGGGGGTTTCCTGCTGCTATGGAGGAAATTACTGTTCAAAACTATTGTTTAGATGTCTGACGTCTTACGCCAAAAATAAATGGTTAAAGTGACTGTTCTATCGAATTTCACAAAAAGCCATTTATCTCAGAATAAATTTTCAGACGCTGAAACCATGCTGTATTCTACTGCTAATGCCTACATAACTACTAACTCTACAAACTAACTCTTTTAGACAGAGAAAGCACACATTCTATTAGTTCTTTTGAGATCATTTGTGTTCACAAAATCTTAGCAGAAAATAATCCTCTGCTCTTGAAAGATGAGCCAGAATCCTCAAAAAAAAACCTTGGCAGAACCTACCTACAGTATTGAAAAAACGGCTGGCAGTGAATGTGTTAAGAACATGACATACAGTAATATAAGAGCATCAGATAAAACAATACAAATCAGACAAAGGATAAACGGAACTTGAGATTAAAACAAACATACCATAAAACAACGATAAAAACAATAAAAGGAACTAGAAATTAAAACACATACCATAAAACAACGGGGGACTCTACTCCTATTTTAACCTAGTTTACTCATCAAGAATTTTTTTTAAAGGTTTTTAAAACCATTCAGGGAATTGGCTAGCCTGATTTCGTTGGGGATTTTGTTCCACTCTTCCCCCCCAGAATAGACTGGGAATAGCTGCAATGCGCAAAAGAGCCGCCAGGTGGCACATGTGAGTAGTCTCTGCAGGCTACAGTAACTGGTTACATCCACTGGGGGGTGCATGCTGCAGAACAGTATAGCCTACTGTACAGTGTACATGACAACAGGATGGCACGGATCAACCAGCAAATCAATCGGCAAACCTGTAAAATGATCAGGGACATGTGGAAAGCGGGCCATACCACAAGATATATCATTGACAATTTGGCGAAAGTTGGAGTCAATGTTTCTATGAAGATAGTCCGCACTCACGGAAGCCGAAATGATCTTTGGGTCAAGAGGAACCGAAAGCCGTATAAAGCTACCAGGTTAGTGTTTACTGTTATATTTGCGGGTGTATAGTAACGTTAAAGTTAGTCTGTTGATGTTCTATTTCAAAGTTCTGCTGTATAATCAGTGTAAACAGTAGGCTATAGACCGAATCCCAATGTTTGTTTACAATATGTCCTGACAATGCCTGCGTCATGTACAATTTAATGGATCGGAGCAAACAAGGAAAGGGAACAACTGAGATAAAAGAAAATGGATCATTCTAAAACATGTTTGATGCTTTCATATCTCATAAGGCAGGACCCAGCAACATTATAAAATACACTGGACATAGACTACAGTAGACCAGAACGGCAATATGGCCTCGCCCCTTTTAGGTGGAGAAACAAAAGCCACTTGCCGTTGACTTAAATGTAAAATAGCGGTACAAAAAAATAAATAATTTTGTTTATAAATCACCCAAAGATACCATGACATGACAATATTTTACAACTCGGCTGGCCATAGAATGTGCAGGACACAGTACATCCATAATATTAGTAGTTACTCACTTATATGAACGCTGTATCACTATCCAGGCAGCCCACTGATGAGTTTCCACCAGGTTATATTCATCGATATCCTCATTGACGGTGTCACCCCACTCGATAAAAAAACATTGCAGATGCTTCTTTAAAAATGTATTGTTAGTGGAACCAACAACATAGCAACTTTTCGCCATATCAATATTTATTTAAACAGTTTCAAATTGTTTATTTGAAGTGTTTTCGGCTTCTTGTACAGTCTTTCCCAATGGCAGGTTTCCTCCTAAAAGCGGCAGTGGCCTATGAGCCGACTACAAAATGATGTGTCGCCGTTCTGGTCTGAGGCTACAGTAATGTTAATTTGGACATGATATTGGCCGATAGCTGCTGCACGATGTTATTTCATGAAGTGATGTTGGCCTCAATATTCTTAAATTAAGGTCAATCAAATCAAAATTTAACTCTGGGTTGAGAAACTCAAAATTTTGCATTGTAACGTAGAGACCAGAAACCTGAGAATACACATTTGTTTTCACACAAACTTTTTATGAAAATGAATCTATCTGTTTCTATCCAGTCAGGTGGTGGAAACAGTAGACTCCATCCAGGAATTGAACAACAAACTACATGAGGTGAAACAGCTCCTTCAATCAAAGCGCAACATCACCATCGGTTTGGGGACACTGAGAAAAGTCTTGCAAAAACTTGAATGGAAATCTGGCGAGACCGGGTAAAACACACACACACACACACACACACACACACACACACACACACACACACCAACCAACCAACCATACTGTATCATCGCACACTATCTCAACCAAAACAGTACACATGACTTATTACTTATATTTACTCAAATAGAAGTAAAAAAAAAAACATAAAAATAACTACCGGTACTTGTGTCCCTTTCTTAACCCTGGAGCATGTGGGAAGGATTGAAGAGATGGGTTTGGATGAACTTGGATAACCTTTCAGGGCAGTGTTGCCAGATACAGCTGATGGTTTCCAGCCCAAAAGGTGTTCAAAAACCACCAAAACACACACAACCGCCAAAAATATTTGAGGAGGAAACATTTTCAAAACTAAGCGACTCCGCCCCCCACATACCAAATTACATTACACAGTAAACCCCAATTACGAAAACAGTGAATCCACAAACTTTGTTTGATTTCCCCCCCCTCCCCTTTTTGCTTGTTAGATTTTTGGTATTTTGTAGATGCAAATTTCAATGACTGATCATTTTCATATTCCCATTACAGAACCGTTCCAGTGACCCGGGAGGGAAACCGGAAGCTGCGTCTGAAGCAAGCACAAGAATGGCAAGAGCAATTTGTGCAATTTGTGTCCAAAGGTGTAAGTAATGTAATTATTTCTCCGCACTGTATTTCATTCCATTCCATTTGGAAGGACATTGTTGTGTTGTGGACTTTGTGACTTACAGTACTGTATCTACTTAAAATGACAGACTGCTGGGATCAGCTCAGTGGAAACCATCCACGATGTGACAGAAAGTCTGAGAGTGGCCCTTCGCCTGGTGGATGAGCGGGTACACGTGTTGGAGAATGATATTGTAGCCTTGAGTGAAGAGTTGAGGTTAGCGAAAGCGCACGCAGACGCATTGGACGTGGAGAAGGCTGCCTTGCAAGAGGAGGTGGCGGCCCTGACAACAGAGAGCGCACGCAAGGATAAGCTGATCGTCGAACTGCGGCGGGAGGATCACACGCCAGACGGACCTCTTTCAACCCCCAGACTCACCCCAACACCAGCAGCGATGACACCTGCTTTAGCAGGTAGGCTAAATATTGTTTTAGCTATAGTGATTGTGCCAATAATTGTACTGTGCCGTAGGCGTGTGTGTGTTTTGTTTTTGGTCTGTCTGATAGGCTAACCTAACTGTTGTGTCCTTCAGCTTCCTGTTCTCCCTCAACACACCCCCTCATCCTGGCAAGGAGTTGGCAAATTCCCCAGCAGCATCCAGACATTGAGCTACCTGAGGTGACAGCCGATGACCACACAAATCTCCTCATGCAGAGCAACAGCCGCATCGATCGCTACGGATGCTTGCTGTTCCGCCATCTCATATCAGAGGAGCTATACCTGGCGTGGCAACGGACAACGAACTGGGACGGATCCAGGGGGAAGTGGGAGCTCCCAAGAAACCTCAAGGACTATGTGTGTGCTTGTGTGAGTCAAAGATTTCAGAAACCCAGGAAAGACCTGAAGCTGCTGGTGGACCGCATCAACGAGTGCCTGCGATCACCCCGTCTGTCTGCCAAAGGTCGTCGAAGCATTTAGCAGAAGCTTCTATCCAAAGCCACTTAGAATAGGGCTGGGGCACACGTGGGGTAAGCGTGGGTGAGCGGATACTATTCGCTATGATTCATAAGCTTCTTCCCCCGACAGTCAAAAGCCTGCTGCTATTTTGCTGAAACTGCCAAGAGATCAGCTAAACGTTGGCTTTCCCCCATTTTCTTATGTGGAGATGCAGCCACACCAAACTCAATTCCATCCTAAATGTAGCCCTGCCTATCGGAAAATTAAATACCGCCAGAACATGATTTACAAACCTTAAGAATCGTTAACCACTCTCCGATTCGGCATACATATCTCCCAAGAAACACTTTGTGAAAGTAAAATCTCTGTAGGTCGCTTCGCTCTGTTGCTGAACTAGCTCCCTCCACTGGGTATTTTGCAGGTAGAGCACTGGGAATCACTGGCGAAACATTTTAAATATATTTTAAATGTATGCTTTTTATTGGAGTATGTTTATGCCGAATTAGAGACATGCTTACAAGTATTCATAAAATGTTCATGTTTCCATAAAAAGTCTCAACTTGTATGTTTAAAACGTAAGTTGCCAACCTCAAAAGCCTCGACGCGAGACTCAGCCTTCATTCTGAGTCTCGAAAGAGTTGCAGGCTCCGCTAAACTGGCCGTACACTACATACACGTTAGCAATCACAATAAAACAGTACCTACCTCCCGTGCAATGTTATCCGAAGTTTCGCATAATCAGTATTCCCAAGTATTGCGTAGGTTCCAATACAGAGCCCTTATTCACATGCAGACAGCGGGCTCTAACTAGGGCACAGAAGGGACATGAGTGACATGACTGAAGATGGATCAAATTACTATTTTCGATGTATCTTGCGCAATCTATGGCCGGCGAAGTTGTAATATATTTTCATGTCATGGTGTCTTTGGATCTTTTCTAAAAGAAGAATGGTTAGTTCAAGAAGGGTCCAGGTGTAGCTGGCGAGGTGTGTTTATATTAGTCTCTGACACAAGAACCATGGCTTTGAATCTGCTTAGTTACTTACTTTTTTCCCCATTGATTATTGTATGTAACACATTTGGCATAATAAAAGCATGTTGATTCTTATTCTGGTTTAGGCCTATTTACTTAATTTTTTCTTCAAAGTATTAGATATAAACTGCAGGGTTCATACAAGGTCCTTGAAGTGCTTGGATTGAGGCCTCTCACAGATGCCCCTGCCCCCTCCAAACCACCACCACAACACACCAATCTTTTGTTTTGCTAATAGAAGTTGGTTGCACAAAACACCTTGATTTAAGATTGTCTTTAAAGGCCGAGTTAAGGTTTCCATAAAAGGTATTTATAACTACTACCTGACTACAACTGGCCCTCATATTAATAGAAAATGATATTAATAATAGAAATATGTATATTTAAAAACACACGAGAAGACACGTTCAATAAATTATTGCTCTCTAGACATTACATCATCATGGTGAGATACCTAACACATTAGAAACATCTATGACCACCGAAGTGTGTGAACGCATTGCTTCTCAGCCATCAGAAAATCAAAAGGATGGCATTGCCTTGGTGAAGGGTCATGTAGAAAAAGTCTGCACTCCTGAATGTACTTAGGGGGCGAGCCCTGTACTGCGTGCTCTGTAGAGCGTGCTCTGTACTTAGTGCTCTGTAGGGGCGTGCTCTGTACTTAGTGCTCTGTAGGGGCGTGCTCTGTACTGGCTCCGGCCAGAGATAATTTTGGGAAGGTGAGGCCACAGCACATGGCGGCACCCGGCGGCATTTGGTCCTCATGAAAGCCACAACATCTGTAAATAATTATGATTAATGTGGATATAATGACTATGTGGGAAAAGGCAAATAATAGAACAGTCTGGTAAGTTCAGAAAATGACATCACTTTACTGTAATGCAGCCTTTAAAACCAGGAAAAGACAACACTTATGCCATATCACCACATTCCATATGCAAATCTAAGACAAATTATCTAGTCTCATATCACCATATCAATATAATGTATTGCCCAGTTCTAGTATAGTACTACAATACCTTTCATAGCATGATACCACACAGTACTGAAAAAACTACTTAAACCTGAAATGATTTTTCTTTCTACTTTAGATCACATCCCTGGTTATAAGTGCACCTATTTAACAATGTATGCATAAAGAATCACAGACCCTGAGATCCCATTTCAGCTAGACTTTAACTGTCACAATTTTTTTATTTTTTTATTTGACCTTTATTTAACTACGTAGGTGAATTGTTTGAGAACCAGTTCTCATTTGCAAACATGACCTGGCCAAGAGGGCCCAGTAGGAATAGATACATTGTCAAAGTCTAGTAACAAAAAGACAAAAAAAAAATATAAACATATAGACAAGTAACGGCATATGTACAAATATAGACAGTGTACAAATAAACATAGACAAGTAACAGCATATAAACAAATATACAGATATACACAGAATTGAAGTGCTACACTACTACTAAACTGAAAGGGGTGTGTGTGTGTGTGTGTGTGCGTGTGCGTGTGCGTGTGCGTGTAAGTGAGAGAGATCCGGAGCTAATCAACAGGTACAGCGGTCAACAAAGAGTTGATTGAGTTTCTGTTTGAAGATGGAAAGTGATGTCAGGGTTGTGAGTTTGAGGGTGCTTTGGAGTGCGTTCCAATTGTAATGCGGAAGGAGGTGCGGCCGAAATCAGATCTGTATCTGACTAAGCTGGGGATTATTATTATTTCATGCAGACAGGGATCCCAACTTCTTCAAAGATTTCAGTTCAAAGACTGGTTAGCGAATGTGAAGGATACAACATACATGCCCTCTTAAGTCAAACGAGTGTGATTTATTGTGTGACAAGCAAACTTATTTCACCATCAGAGTTTTGCCGCCCCCCCCCAAAATACAGGTCCTTTCACGGGTATTTTTACACATGTGATCCCTCAGGTGTGAAGGGAAATACAGGGAAATAGCCGTTATTGATTTACAGGCAATGTTCCTGTATGCATGTGTGAAAACGGCTCTAGTAGGATAAACAGGACCAGGGTTGGGGTGGGTCCCAGCGATGAGTAACAGGATAAAGATAAGCGTGCGTTTGGTGTCAACGCAATGTCCATGTTTACAAGTCACAGAGGGGGTTAGTGTATACAGTGCAGGAGAGACAGACAGTTGCTGCAGGAGCATAATGGAGCAGCAGGGAGCCATTGTTCTCAGGTAGACAGGTAGTCCAACCAGTCTGGTCAGTGGTCAGCCAGAAGGACATGTCTCTGGGGGGAGGCGAGTGGACTGATGTTCCTGGGTGGGAAACAACGGCTTTAACTGTCACAATTATAATCTTCTTTTATTAAAAAAAACATGTTTTAAGTTAGAGATTGTGTTGCATTCCTTGTCTGTGTGTGTGTGTGTGTGTGTGTGTGTGTGTGTGTAGGGATTCGGTGGAGTCCCAGGCCGTCAGACAGGCCATTGACACCTTCTCCTCCTCTGTGGAGGAACAACTAACTGAACAGGTCAGACCATCCAACATGTTGTCCTCCTAACACATTTACGCTTGGAAAATCAAAAATGTGGTCCTCATTTGTAAATATTATCTTGCCCAACATAAACCTTTGTTAACCACATACCTTATTTCATGCAGTTAACCAAAATCCCCATACAAAAATCCCATTGACTTTTACACGTAGGAACCAGAAGTGCTAACATCCAGGTCTTTCTGACTCATTCCTGCTGTACTCTATTTAAGAGATAGTACGGTAGATCAATATCCTGTATCTATTTAGGAGATAGTAGATCAATATCCTGTATCTATTTAGGAGATAGTAGATCAATATTCTGTATCTATTTAGGAGATAGTAGATCAATATTCTGTATCTATTTAGGAGGTAGTAGATCAATATTCTCTATCTATTTAAACATTTCTAATCCTATGGTCCTGATGGCATTTTTGTTTTTCTAGATCACAGCTTCCAAGAACCTCCGTGTCTTAAGAAAAGACAACGCCAAGGTAACTATGGCTCCATTTACACTGATGCTCGAATCCAACTGTTTGCCTATATCCGATTTTTTTCACCTTCTGCATACATCTACTTTTAATTGGGTCACTTGTACCAGATGGTTTAAATGCGGCCTAAGACAAGCTGTCACCAATACCATAGCCTGGTTAAACCCAGCCTCCACGTGACCTCTATCTATGTGCTATCATAGATAGAGGTCATGTGGAGGCTGGGTTTACCCAGGCTACCAATACCATGCTCTCTATAGCCGTTTTCACACATGCGCTTTTTACCGTTAAATGACCGGAAAGCGGTCTAATGCCTTGGAGTGTGAAAGTTGTTTTCCGGTATAAGCGCGACCCCGTCATCGCGGACTTTTCACCAGTTTCTAGGTTGTCATGAGAGCGGTATGGCTGCTTCATGTGTGGGCGTGCTCCCCCCCACCCCTCCCCTCTCTGCTCGCTCTCTGGCCAGAGTCCTTCAGTCCAGCCCGACAGGGACACAGACAGCGAAAATGGCAAAGGCTTGTTCGAGTCTTGTAAGCCGCCCAACGCTTGTAAGCAGATGCACGAAGCGAAATGTGGAAGTATTTTGCTTACGTTGCTGACAGCGAAGGCAAGCCCGGCCCCGGACACATCAAACAAAGCCAGTCTGTAAAAAGTGCTTCAACGCGACGCAGGTGAACGGATAAACATCGAACCAGCCAGGCGATTTCTCTCAGACACGGATCCCAACTTCTTCAAAGATTTCAGTTCAAAGACTGGTTAGCGAATGTGAAGGATACAACTTACATGCCCTCTTAAGTCAAACGAGTGTGGTTTATTGTGTGACAAGCAAACTTCTTTCACCCCCCCGCCCCCCAACATACAGGCTATTTGACGACTATATTCACACATGCGAGCGCTCAGGTGTGAAGGGAAATTCCGGGAAATGGCCGATATTGATTTACAGGTAATTTTCCTGTACGCATGTGTGAAAACGGCTTATGAGAACTTGTCCTTACTGTGTGTGTGTGCGTGTGCGTGCATGTGTATGTGTATGTGTGTGCATACGTCTGTATGTTTGTGCGTGCGTGTGTGTGCGTGCGTGTGTGTGCGTGCGTGTCAGATGGGCTCTTTGATCAGTAAGAAGAGACGGAGCCTGTTGAATGCCAAGTCTGAGCTGAACAGGTGAGGAGCTGTTGAGATGTACAGGCACTCGTTTCCAAGTGTGAATGGAGTAAATATGAATATATATAGAATAAATTATTTCTTAATACATCCCCAATGCCTGCCTCCCTATTATCCAAGGATGCTTAAATACATGCATAGAGAATTACGAGGTCGCCGCCTCCGTCAAATTTAGCTTCCGCCTCCAGCTCTCGACAAGTGACAACAACATATTTTCTAACAAGCGTTGCAGTTGGTGGATTTCTGTTATTTGCAATTGCAACTAACACAGCACAGTTGACGTGTTGACACATTCAAGCATCTCTCTTTCTGTGAGCTTCTGTAAAGCCTGCTAGTTCTCATTATAGAAATTCTCAGTGTTGTAACAGTAATTAATTCACCTTGATTTGTGCACCTTGATTGCTGTGTTGGGTCCTTGAATTTGGGGAATTGGGGCCTTGAAAGTCCTTAAAGTCCTTGAATTGAATGTTGAAGAGGGTTTTGGAACCCTGAGTAAAATGCCATGGACATTGAGCAGCGACTGATGAAGCAGATTTTTCCATTTTCCCAAATTTAAGCTGTTAGCGTTTTTGGCAAGTCTGCGCCAAGTTATTCCCACGTATGGACTAGTGATTTCTGATTTGTGTCGATCTAACATGATGATTAACCTACTTCCCCTATGTACAATGGCCCGTTTGTGTGTTTGTGTTTGCGTGTTGATGTTGTTTGTCAATAGCGCCGAACGGAACCTGCGGTCACTGCAAAAAGAGGAAGCCAGGCTCGAGCTGCGATTGGCTGACCTGAGGCGAGGCCAATCCTTCCTCCACGGCATCCGAGAGCTCAACAGAGGATACCTGGAACACCGACGCACACACCCCAAGGAGAAAGAGGAGGTACACACACACACACACACACACACACACACACACACACACACACACACACACAGTGACGTGAACAGTGGCTTTCAAAAATCTGAGAAATATTCAGCACCACCTAGTGGTTACACTGACAGTGCAACTCCTAAACGTTTTCATGTCACATGCTGCCGAATGCTGACAATCAGGGACACTTATGGGAAACGTAAGATTACACACACCTTTCTGTGGAAAATAGACAGGTCTACACACACCTTTCTGTGGAAAATAGACAGGTCTACACACACCTTTCTGTGGAAAATAGACAGGTCTACACACACCTTTCTGTGGAAAATAGACAGGTCTACACACACCTTTCTGTGGAAAATAGACAGGTCTACACACACCTTTCTGTGGAAAATAGACAGGTCTACACACACCTTTCTGGGGAAAATAGACAGGTCTACACACACCTTTCTGGGGAAAATAGACAGGTCTACACACACCTTTCTGTGGAAAATAGACAGGTCTACACACACCTTTCTGGGGAAAATAGACAGGTCTACACACACCTTTCTGTGGAAAATAGACAGGTCTACACACACCTTTCTGTGGAAAATAGACAGGTCTACACACACCTTTCTGTGGAAAATAGACAGGTCTACACACACCTTTCTGTGGAAAATAGACAGGTCTACACACACCTTTCTGTGGAAAATAGACAGGTCTACACACACCTTTCTGGGGAAAATAGACAGGTCTACACACACCTTTCTGTGGAAAATAGACAGGTCTACACACACCTTTCTGTGGAAAATAGACAGGTCTACACACACCTTTCTGTGGAAAATAGACAGGTCTACACACACCTTTCTGTGGAAAATAGACAGGTCTACACACACCTTTCTGGGGAAAATAGACAGGTCTACACACACCTTTCTGGGGAAAATAGACAGGTCTACACACACCTTTCTGGGGAAAATAGACAGGTCTACACACACCTTTCTGTGGAAAATAGACAGGTCTACACACACCTTTCTGGGGAAAATAGACAGGTCTACACACACCTTTCTGGGGAAAATAGACAGGTCTACACACACCTTTCTGGGGAAAATAGACAGGTCTACACACACCTTTCTGGGGAAAATAGACAGGTCTAGTCAAAACTCAGTGAGCAAAGCTGCTCTGCAGGCAATTCATTTCTCTTAGGATGTATGGAATGCTTCTTGTCCTTCTCAGTGAAATGAATTACTGCACAAATGTTTCTTATATCAAAGGATGGCTGATTTGAGTTTATTTTAAGTAATCTGTGAGTTATTTCTGCCAGCTCCCCTCCCTCCCCTTCGCCCAGTCACACATCATGCTCTCCCACTCTTCACCCCTCCCCCTGCCCCCCTGCTTGCACCCTCCCCCTATTGGTCGAATTGCATTAAATTTGACACTGCACTTTCTTGGGTCCCCAGCAGCACAGACACCAAGTCTGAAGTTGATTGGTTCTTGGGATACGTGAAAGCTGTGTTCTGATTAATCGAATTGCACAATTGCCCCCCATCTCCCCTATGTGGGCAGATAATAGTGGGGACTGTCATCAGTGACTTGAGTTCTAGTGAAATTAAACTATTGCTCATTTTGCAGTGGAAAAACATGTAGGCTGCAGAACCATAGTCTCTGGCTCTTCCTGGTCCTCCTGTCTCCTTCCTTCATTCCTTTCCTTTCTCTCCCCTGCAGTACGGGGCTTCCAGCTTGCCAGCTCTGCTGCTGGAGACCAAGCATGTTCTGGGAGCAGAGCATCAGCTGAGAGGAATCAATAACCGGCTGGCAAGAAGACTGGACAAGACGGAGAAATGAATGATTATGATACACTTATAGGGTTGAGCTGCACTCCAACAAGGAAAGGCTGTGCTTCATGCAGAATGTCTGACCTACGTCTATTATATATATATATATATATATATATATATATATATATATATATATATATATATACACGGTATATATATATATGCTATGCAGAAAAACTCTGGCTTTTCCATCCGTTATGTCCCATTAATTACACACACACACACACACACACACACACACACACACACAAACACTCTGTTGGGCAAGTTATTTTCAAAATGTTATATACTACATATTACTAGTTGCTTTCATTTGAAAGTAATAAGTTACTTTACAATAGTACTGTGTGTAGAGTAACTCATTACCACTACTTTTGCATTACTTTAACCAAAATAACTGCAGTAGCAGAATGACTTCACCACCACCAGAATGACTTTGGAACCATCCCGAAAAAGAATTTGACCCATCAAAGTCAGTGTAAACCGCCCAAAATTGTAAATGTTTTCCTTTTCCTTTTGTTATTGTCATCTATAGTGGTTATTTGCGTAAACACACAATTTAATTAGGAAATTATTGTATCTTTATTTAAAAATGTGCTTTGATAAAAAAAAAAAAAAAAAAACTTTGACAGAGTAACTGTTATAATATTACTGAAATCATATTGGTAATAAATTATTAGTTATATTACTGCTAAAAGTAAAATATTACATGTAATATGTTTAGTTTTGTTACTGTAATATGTTGTAATATGTACTACCCCCAGCAATGCACACACGTGGATGGAACTAAACTGCAAGTCATTCTTCTGATGCAAGAAGACAGAACTATTGGGAAAGGCAAGAAGTAGGAGACCTAGGCTCAAATGCATATAAAAATAATGTTTTAGTAGTGTGTTTTGATGACTTACTTTCAATGTATGGTTTGTTGAGGCCTTGACATCAGTCTCTGTGTCTGCCCCATTATTAAACTAATTACATGTTACCAAAGAACTGACGTAACCGGTTTCCCGGAACACGCACCTATTTGCATTCTCGAAAATCATACGTCACGTCAAAGACTTGATGACAACGATACCTACAGGCTTCTGAACCAATCACCTGCTCCCTGTGGTCAAGGTGAGTAGGGGAGCTCGTCTTCTATGAGGAGTGTGCGCCGTTCCTGATTGGCTAGGAGATTTCACGGGCTTGCACTTTGAACACTTGTAGGCTACATTGTTCATTTCCTTGAAGGACACCAGCTACTGTCCTCTTTCTGCCACCGTCTCAGGCCAAACTAGGAATATTGAGGTAAACTGCTTTATGTTTTGTATGTTGACAGTTTATTGTGTGATATTATCTGAGCAGCAGGGTGTGTTGCTTGTAAAGACAGGACTCGTCAAACTGGTATAATTAGTATGCTTTAGGACGGGTTACTATACGTAAAGTTAGTTAAACGTACCCAGCTGTTTCCTGAAGGCAGTCTGGAGATACCCGAACTACAAAAACGTCCGAGCTAGACTTTTTTTTTAAACATGTATTTAATGTGCTGTTGTATGTATGGAGATACTGGTAAACCAAACTCAATTTAATAATATGGCAGTTTACTGTTGCCACATTTACCTACTGGCTAATGAACATGTATCATGAAATAGCGCATAATGACCTTTTGGATCGATAGAAGCTTCTTCAATTCGGCATATCGTTACATATCAAATTAATACCTTCTTTCCACAACAAGACCGTGGGTTGTGCTAGGGAGCACTGAGAACGAAGCAGATAACTGCCACGAAACTAAATGGCACGATTTTGCATGGAGTTTCGTCAATATAATGATCCCTTGGCTTTGAGGATAACCCAACCCCATGCAGTAATTTACACTATGTTAATCTGTTGACGACTTTGGAGGAGCCTGTGCTCTCTGCTCGGTTTGAACATTGCGGTGTATGTATTTATTCACCTTTCTTTGCACTTTGAAGTTCACTGTGCCTAGGCTACACACCTTTCTGGAAAGAATATGACATATGGTAGGTAGGTTATTGCTCTGCATCGTCTCTAGGCTACTTTATTATAAATTCACTCCCATGAAAAATTGTCATAAAGTCACTCAGATGAGATTTTAACCCAATTCTAGTTAGAGATGATTTATCCACACAATTATATATATATATATATATATAATATATATATATATATAACTAACCCTAACTTATTAAAAGTGCACACAATGCTATAGGCATAAATGTAAAATGTGTTTGGCATGTTTTACATTTAGCTATGCCTGTAACATTGTGAAATGGTAAGCACTTTCTTCCTGTGTGTGGGTATCTGTTTGGAATAGTCACAATCATTGTGAAAGTTGACTAAATTTACTGTGCAATTCGTCATGGCCAGATGGCCAGAAGTAGCCTAGGCTGCTGCTTCATGCACCAATGAGCATGTTTACAAAGAGATCAATTTAGATATCTCTAGAAACTTGACAGAAGTTTGACTAATTTAGCTTTATTTAATGAATCACCAATTTACCTCCAGGTTAATGCACATTTTTATCTGACCTTTATGCCACCTTTTACATACTTTTTTATTACTTTATTACCTAAATAAAGTCATAATAGGCTACACATCGTTTCACTTTCTGTTCTGCATTCATGTCTTCAGGACCATGTCAGCGGGTGGTGATGACAGTGATGTGGGGAGCCTGGGAGACACTGTGGACGCCCTGAAGTTTTTTTCAAAAAGGTAATTACCGGTATTCTACGAGTGATCAGTGTTGGTAAACAAACGGCAGCTTATAATGGGACCCTTTGGAGCCAGCCTTGAGTGTCTCGCGCTAGCAGGCTGTGCTTTTTACTAAATTCACTTCATTTTAAAAACTGCGACAGTTCACAGAAATTTAACACGACATACATATATTATACATCAGACCCTTGAGCTACTTCTGCTCTCACTCAGAATGTCAAAATATAAGCGCTGTGATGTATAGTTTTTTAGATATTAACGTTTGTTTGGCACAACTCATACTAGTTAACTGCTGCGGTTCCGGGTGGCTTGTGTCGTGATGTCACGCTGATTCATCCTATACACTGCCATGTATCTAATAGCCTACCTGTAGACGGATGTCTGTCCATTAAAAGAGGCAGAGAGGTAGCAGCTGTACACTGGATGGAAATAGACTTCACATTTTTTAAAGTCTAGCCCTATTTGCTACTTACCAATGATGATGTTGATTGGTAGAGTTCTTTCTCAGCACAATCCATCCTGTTCCTCATAGTAGCTCTGGAAAGTTGGGCAAAAACGAAAGCAAGGTCAATGGGGTCACGCTCCTGTATGTACATTGTACTGAGGCTCACTCAAATGTACTGTGTGTGTGTGTGTGTGCACTGTGGATGACATTTCAGTGAGCTTCCATCAGCTTGTACATACATGAGCGTGACCCCATTGACTTTCCATTAGTTTCTGCCCAACTTTCCAGAGCTACTATGAGGAACATAACATCATGATCAGATGACCAAACTTTTAAAGATGCTAATTCAGGCAGCACACTGCAAATAAAAGGCTTGGACAAAAACATTTCTTTAGTTCAGAAAACCAGTTATTGCACAAGTGCCCAACTTAAATGTGCAAGTGAGTGACACAAAGGGGCAACCACTTCAGCTACTGTCATCAGTTTCATCAGAGAGCAGTGATGAAAGCATAGCTGAAACATTTTTGTTTCACATTTAATTTTGACACTTATGCAACAAATGAGTTCCTCTAAACTAAAACAATGTTTTTTGCTAGCCTTTTATTTGCATTGTGCAGAATTACACTGATTGAAGAAAAATATAAAGGCAAAACTTTTGTTCTGCTCCCATTTTTCATGCATTGAAATAAAAGATCAAAGACCTTTTCTATGCAAACAAACGGCTTAGCCTATTTCTCTCACATGTAGTTCACAGATGTGTTTAAATCTGTGTTAGTGAGCTCTTCTCATTTGCACAATGCTCATTAAACAGCATGGTGTGCCTTGGGCCGGCCACAATAAAAGACCAGTCTAAATGTGCAGTTTTATAATCACACAACACAATGACACAGATATCATAGGTTGTGAGGGAGCGTGCGATTGGCATGTTGACTGCAGAGCTGCTGCCTGTTAATTGAATGTTGATGTCACTACCATAAGCAGTCTCCAATGTTAAGGGCGGGACATACTCCACGCGCGCTTCCAACCGCGAGGGCCGTGTGGCCAGTATGACATCATCACGGTGGGGGCGAGGCCACCGCAGCCGTAAGTGCGTGTTTCCAGATTTTTCTAGCAGCGCGCCGCACCGCTTTGCAGGGAGACAATAGATCCATGGGAGAGACAGGAAGATAAATGACATGAAGAAGTAAGTAGGCTACACTGAGCCATGTTTTGACCACATTTCTTGACCCATGTGGTAAACTTTGATTTCTAACTGTTTGTTTTTCGTCATTTCAAGTATTGTGCTGTGTTGAGACAGATCTAGGCCTATTTACATTCAATGAAAACAGGATTGGCAATTCTATTCATGTGCTGATACAATCGTTTGAGAGTGAAACCGCAGTCTACTGAACATAATGGCATTCCATTGACTCTTAATTGAGTTTCAATGACTTTATCATGGGCCATTCACTGTACTATGTAAACAGCGGTGCTCTGCGCTCGGAGTATGAACACCTCAGCCCGAGCGTGGAGTGCGCTCCCGGTTTGGGGAGCTCCGCCTCGCGCTGCCTTCCTGGAGTATGTCCTAAGCTTTATGCTGCCTTCAAATGGCACTTGTGAGCTCGTGGTTACAAATAGGAAGTTGTATAGGAGTTGATTATCCAGCTTATACCATGGTCATTATTAATAACAATATAAAATAAAAGCATTTGCAAAACTGTGGTGCAAGCTTAGCAATCAATATCTAAAGTTTTTCACAAGCCATAATGTTTTCCTAACACTTGGGAAACTGACTAATACCTGGAACAAGTGTTACCATCCCATCAGCTTCTCATGCAATGGAAACTTGTTTGCTGTTCCAGTAAATAGGACGAACCTTGGATATGAGCCGTTATGGTGCAGGGAAGCTAGTCCGCTCAGCTCATAGAAGCTGAGAGAGCGAGTTGAACAACGTTAGCTGTGCTGTTTGATTAAACAGCTGTGCAGGTTGAGTAGCGGATTAATTCACAACATGTGATTAGACTTGAGCTGGACTACGTGTGTGTTCCACGGTTTTAACGCACACCTGCCGGCCAATCACAAACTAGTAATCACTCAGACCATGTTATATGTATATTTATAAAACGGCTCTCTCAAATCGAACAATCTGATTGGCTCACAGCTGTGGTATATTGAGCATATACCACAGTCAATTTAGCACAGTTAGAGCCACTCACTGTGTGAACTTTATTCAGCCTCATTGGATCTATGCAGCCCCTCTGGCCCTGAGCCAGAGGGGCTGAATAGATCCAAACAGCTCACCTCATTTTTGCTCTTCTCATTTTTTAAACAGTGATTTAAGACATAAAAATAAATAATAATAATGATAATAATAATTTTCATATTGCCATGCTTGGTAACCGTTTTATAAAAGCAATAGATCACTTCAGACTGTGATATATGCTCATTATACCACACCTAAAGGTGTGCACAAACCTTAGGTGTGGTATAATGAGCATATACCACGTCCTGTCATGATCTATTGCTTAAATACATCGTATACATCGTTGTGTGTATGTGCGTGTGTACATGCATGTGTGTGTGTCTCCAGGAAGCCTGCAGCTTCCCAGGACCGTAGCACTGAGGAAATGGACTCTCTGCCCAGGGGTAAAGCCACGCCCCAGGACCCCTACCGCTACAAGATGGACTACCCCAGCCTAGGACACTGTCTGATCATCAACAACAAGAACTTCCACAGCAGCACAGGTACAATGAATGCAGGGATGTGATTTTCCCTGATTAATCCTGCTTTTTCCACCTGAAAATGTGACCCACATTAAGGCCCAATCCCAAATCTCCCCTTGGCCCTACCACTTAGCCCTTAACCCTCTGTTTTGTGCGTTCACGTGAAGTAGTAGGCTGTCCTAATTCATTTTTACATCAGACCTAGGGTGAAGGGGGAGGGCTTACTGGCCCTTGAAACAGAGCTTTTCCAGGGGCACACTTCAAAGCGAGGGCTGAGGAAATCACTATTAATCCACCAGAAATTAGCCAAAAGTTACAAACAAACGTTATTTGAGTTTAATGTCGATACAAAGGACTCTGGAAGTGTGGAATTTGTTTGTGGCAACATTTCAGAAAAAAATTGTATTGCAATGTCTCCTGGTGTATGTGAACTGTCTCCTGGTGTATGTGAACTGTCTCCTGGTGTATGTGAACTGTCTCCTGGTGTATGTGAACTGTCTCTTGGTGTATGTGAACTGTCTCTTGGTGTAAGTGAACTGTCTCCTGGTGTATGTGAACTGTCTCCTGGTGTATGTGAACTGTCTCTTGGTGTATGTGAACTGTCTCTTGGTGTAAGTGAACTGTCTCCTGGTGTATGTGAACTGTCTCCTGGTGTATGTGAACTGTCTCCTGGTGTATGTGAACTGTCTCTTGGTGTAAGTGAACTGTCTCCTGGTGTATGTGAACTGTCTCCTGGTGTATGTGAACTGTCTCTTGGTGTAAGTGAACTGTCTCCTGGTGTATGTGAACTGTCTCCTGGTGTATGTGAACTGTCTCTTGGTGTAAGTGAACTGTCTCCTGGTGTATGTGAACTGTCTCCTGGTGTATGTGAACTGTCTCCTGGTGTATGTGAACTGTCTCTTGGTGTATGTGAACTGTCTCTTGGTGTATGTGAACTGTCTCCTGGTGTATGTGAACTGTCTCTTGGTGTATGTGAAATGTCTCTTGGTGTATGTGAACTGTCCCCTGGTGTATGTGAACTGTCTCCTGGTGTAAGTGAACTGTCCCCTGGTGTATGTGAACTGTCTCTTGGTGTATGTGAACTGTCTCCTGGTGTATGTGAACTGTCTCCTGGTGTAAGTGAACTGTCTCTTGGTGTATGTGAACTGTCTCTTGGTGTATGTGAACTGTCTCTTGGTGTATGTGAACTGTCTCTTGGTGTATGTGAACTGTCTCCTGGTGTATGTGAACTGTCTCCTGGTGTAAGTGAACTGTCTCTTGGTGTATGTGAACTGTCTCCTGGTGTATGTGAACTGTCTCTTGGTGTATGTGAACTGTCTCCTGGTGTAAGTGAACTGTCTCTTGGTGTATGTGAACTGTCTCTTGGTGTATGTGAACTGTCTCTTGGTGTATGTGAACTGTCTCTTGGTGTATGTGAACTGTCTCCTGGTGTATGTGAAATGTCTCCTGGTGAAGCAGTAGGTACAGTATATATTTTTTAAAGATTGTCAAATCTATCTAAAGGGTACTGTGTTGGTTTGTGTGTCTCTCCAGGGATGAACTCTCGTAGCGGGACGGATGTTGATGCTGGTACTGCTGTGAAGGTCTTCTCTGGGCTGGGCTACAAGGTCAAAGTGACAAATGACCAGACTGTGGGGCAGATGCAGCAAGCACTGCTCAACTGTAAGTGAAATACAAATTACAATATTTATTGTAATTTTATTATACAAAATTACAATACAAAGGTTAAGGTCACTGTGACCTCACAAACGCATTTTCAAAGTTGTTAAGGTGATATCTCAAGAACGCCTTGACGGAATTTCGTCCAATTTGCCTCAAACGTCCACTTGGACTCAAGGATGAACTCATTATATTTTGGTGGTGAAAGGTCAAGGTCACTGTGACCTCACAAATGCCATTTTCAAGCTCGGTAACACCATATCTCAGTAACACCTTGACGAAATGTCGTCACATTTGGCTCAAACGTCAAAGTCTGGACAGACATGCATGTCGACTGCTCCCTTGTTTGGCGGAGTCATATACATGTATCTGCGGTCGTTCTAGTTTGTATTGCTATTTTACATTGAAGTCAACGGAGAGTGCCTTGTTTCCCCCGAAAAAGGGGCGCGGCCTTCACGTTGTGCGAAGTACCCGGATGTGCTGGTCTGGTCTATTGCAGTTACTATGTGACTATTGAAAACATGTTTGAAAAGCAACACTCTAAATGTGATGTTTTGAGTTTGAGACTCAAGACATCTGAGCAGTAAAGTCATGCTA
This sequence comes from Poromitra crassiceps, assembly GCF_964638095.1. Taxonomy (NCBI): domain Eukaryota; kingdom Metazoa; phylum Chordata; class Actinopteri; order Beryciformes; family Melamphaidae; genus Poromitra; species Poromitra crassiceps. The sequence continues at coordinate 22,322,403 of NC_139634.1, forward strand.
AACTCTCTGCATCAACAAAGTGCTTTCCAAGAATCCACAGTGCTGCCATCCGACTGAAATGAAAGCGAAACAGTAGTCAGTGTTAAGATGTGTCCCTGGAGGACCGCCAGTCTCTCTATGTCTCTTTTTGTCTCAGTATCCAGGAAGGACCACGGTGGCTGTGCATCGTTACTAGTGTGTGTGTGTTGTTGACTCTCTTTTTGTCTCCAGTATCCAGGGAGGACCATGGTGGTTGTGCATCGTTAGTGTGTGTGTTGTTGAGTCACGGAGACGAGGGGGTGATCTATGGGACAGACGGCTTTGTCGAGCTGACCAAACTGACGTGCTACTTTAAAGGAGACCGCTGTAGGAGTCTGGTGGGGAAACCTAAGCTCTTCTTTATACAGGTTAGTTAAACACTCACATGCATAAAGCTGCACCAGCAAGATTTTGTATCTAAAAGTAAAAATCTAAATCACAAAGTGTTAATGGTCTGTCTGTTAGCAGGATATCTCAAATGTATGAAACAGATGAAATGATAGGCATTGGGTCAAGGAACTATAGGGTTGTCACGGTACTCACTAATACTCTATACCACTATACCATTTTCAATACTACGGCGGGGGGTGGGGTGACGGGATGACGGGATGACAACAGACCAAGAGGCATAAAAATAAACTAAGACACACACGCTTCTCCATAATCTAGGCCTGATAAAACTCATTAAAGCATTGCACTTCAACAGCAGATTACCCCTGCTGTAGTCAGAACACTTAGCTTGTTGAAGCAACAGATACCCGCCAATGATGGGGAGGGAAAAATCCGTAGTATGTTTGATTTTTCATTGGCATCGATACTAGGGATGGCGTGTTTTTTTCCTTCCTAACCAACAACCGACCCTCGTTAACCGGTCATTAACCGTTAACCGGCAAGATTACAATGTAGCCTACTATTTAGAATGCATTCACCCGGCTGGCCAAGTTGGAAACAACACTATAAATGCTGTTCCCCCGGGTGGAGTTTGACTGCATGGACTGACTGTTACAATGGACACATCCCTGACCACCTAGATATGCTCTTACTCTGAAATAAAGCAGTAGATTGTTGTGCTATTTGTTTCCAATAAACGGGGGCAGCGTCACAATATCCACACGGCCGGCACAACATAAGCAGTGAATCACTTTATCAATGCATAGAAATCGCTCTGTAAGGGTCGCACTGCGTCAATGTGCGCATCACGTCATGTCTGTAATTTAGCGATGCAGTAACTTAGATCTATAATGCACCCTGACAGTCTATCTCCCATTTGGAAAATATTAGTAAAAAATTACACATTTTCTCTGAACTGGCATGTGTTGGAACGGTAAGAGTCACTTGATACTTTTCAACCGGACAATTTGCTCAATGCAGTGCAGAGACTTGATTGAAGAGGAATGTGAAAATACACAGCATGTGATGCTGAAGAAATAGATTGTAGGCCTACAGCCTATTTATCTTTTACCATGCAACACACTTTTAATTACTTTTTGTTGTTGTAACTGTTTAATTGATAGTATTAATTGGTCGAAATTATTAATGTCTGTTAACGGTTGACATCCCTAAAAGATATTGTTGCAAATGACTATTGTATATGTTAATTTTTACTATTAATACTTAATATTGTACCCATTTCAAATTTTTAGTATTGATACTTAAATACTAACAGACTAACTTTTGACAGCCCTACAAGGAACAATTGATTAGATTTTGGATCTCCGCCATTAGACAACTACTATTTTTAATTATTTATGTTTTATTGAGTGTTGCGTCAACAAATCCATTTAGCTAGATATGAGAGAGAGAGAGAGAGAGAGAGAGAGAGAGAGCCGTGTCTTGGCTAACCTGCTTATGTCCTGTCCTTGCTAGGCATGTCGTGGCTAACCTAGTTATGTCCTGTCCTTGCTAGGCATGTCGTGGCTAACCTAGTTATGTCCTGTCCTTGCTAGCCGTGTCTTGGCTAACCTGGTTATGTCCTGTCCTTGCTAGGCGTGTGTCGTGGCTAACCTGATTATGTCCTGTCCTTGCTAGGGGTGTCTTGGCTAACCTGGTTATGTCCTGTCCTTGCTAGGCATGTATGTCGTGGCTAACCCGGTTATGTCCTGTCCTTGCTAGGCGTGTCGTGGCTAACCTGGTTATGTCCTGTCCTTGCTAGGCGTGTCGTGGCTCAGACCTGGACGACGGTGCCTCTCCCGCCCTGGAAACAGACAGTGTGGCCGAGGAACAGTCAGAGCGCATTCCTGTGGAGGCCGACTTCCTGTACGCCTATTCCACAGCCCCAGGTACACTCGAACAGCAGCTGTGGACACTACATCATACCAAATCAATGAGCTTGTTCAATCAACGGTGCTCTTTTAGCGCGCTCATGCACAACACTGAGCTGTGGACACGACACTACTGTACAGTGAACTATACACAGCCCCAGGTACACTCTAACAGCAGCTGTGGACAGTACACTACAGGACAGTGAACTATACATAGCCCCAACACATACTTGTTTTGAAGGGAGAAGGCAGAAAGGGGGGGGTGAAGTGAGACCCGCCCACCCCAACGTACTACAGCCGCACTACACGCAGCGGCCACTGTGTAGCGCTGTAAGCTGTCTGAATGAGCCCTATGAGTTGTAACGCTAATTTGTCCCACAGGATATTACTCCTGGAGGAACACATCCAATGGCTCCTGGTTCATGCAGGCATTGTGTGAGATGTTGCAGCATCACAGCAAGAAGCTGGAGCTGATGCAGATCATGACCCGAGTCAACCGCAAGGTGGCGACAGACTTTGAGTCTTCCTCCAACCTGCCTGGATTCAGTGCCAAGAAACAGATCCCCTGTATTGTCTCAATGTTAACCAAAGACTTCTACTTTCCACACTAGTCTGATTTCTACTGGGTCAAATCTGATTCTTTTATCCTTCTCTCTCATATGCTGCATCAACCAGTTTGTAGTGTCTTTAGACATACTGTATGTACCGAGGCTGGTCGCGTGGCAATTAAAGTTCTAATCTATTCTATTCTATTCCATTCTAGTCTATTCTATTTTAACTTTAAAGAACGGATGCCATGCATTGCCCCAATGCTGATGAATGATGTCACTATGTGGTCCTAGTTAACTCAGTTAACTTTCCTCTGATGTGACTTCTATTCTGGTTTCTACTCTGAATTCCATCCTCCTCTCACGCCTTCAGCACTCCCTTGGCATCACCGGCACCGCCCTCTCCTGGCTCTCCTATTATCTCTAACACATCTCCATAAACAAGTGCAAATCCTCCACCTCCCCAATCACTCATGGTGTCCCCCAGGGTTCAGTGCTTGGTCCCCACTTCATCCTGTACTGTATATCCTTCGCCTTAGTAAAATTATCTGCCGCCATGTTGTCTCTGTTTTCAATGCTACGACAGTCAACTTTACCTCTCCAAGACCATCACCTCAGCCACCCAGTCCACCCTCACCACCTGCCTTGCAGATATAAAATCCTGGAGGCAACAGAACTTTCTCCATCTCAACTGCAAAAAATCTGAAATCCTTATCATCGGCCCAAACTCCCTAACCCGCTTCGCCCAGACCCCCATCACTCAACATTGATTGCTCCATCGTCGTCCCCTCCACCCAGGTCCGAAACCTCTGAATCATCCTCGACCACACCCTCTTGTTCCTTCCTCATTCCAACCACGTCACCAAAACTGCCCTCCCTTCCCTTTTCCGATGCTCAAACCCATATCCATGCCCTCATAACTTCCAGACTCGACTACTGCAATAGCATCCTCTACGGCAGAGGTTTTCAAAGTGGGAGGCGGGCCTCCCCAGGGGAGCTCCAAACAGTTTCAGGGGAGGGTCAGTAAATGGAAGTGAAAAAATATTCCATTAGTTACTACATTAGTTATCAAAAGGAGATCACATAGAAGAGCCTAAATGTGTGGTGACTCCCAGAGTCAGAAACAAACGCCTTCAGACAGACCTTTTTATGTAGTCTGAAGTCAAACGGCAATATCAGGTTATCTTGGCTAGGGCTGCAACTAACGATTATTTTGATAATCGATTAATCGGTCGGTTATTTGTTCGATTAATCGATTAATCGGATTAAAAAATGCACTGATATTGTTTCCATCCGTTTATTGAAAAGCAACTTTTTTTTTGTTAAACAAAAACTCACCGGGCTTTGCTACATGAAATAGCTTTGACAGGGCATGAACGAATACAAAATACATACAAATGTATGGTGTAAGTGCAAAAGATATCTTCATATCTTCTTAAATAAAGTGCTTTAACGCAGTGGTTCTCAACTGGTGTAGCCTCAGGACCCACTATTTTCCTTGTCATGAAGTCGCGACCCAAATTTCTGATTTTTTTTTGAACCACTCAAATTAATTGCACAAAAAATAGCGCATTAATTTAATACACAATGCCTTCATGCACTGTTATAAACTTCAAATGAACAAAAAAGTGCAACAGAAGTGCAACTAGGGCTAAAAACCAATTGAAATAAGGCAGACTTGAATTACAGGCCTATATGTTTTTAAATTTAAACAAGTCAAACTGGTCATGCTCAGAAAGTCTTATTTGAACTGTATGAAATATGAAATAAAATGCAGACTTATCTTGAATTACATGCCTATATGTTTTTAAACAAGTTAATAATAATAATAATAATAATAATAATAATAAAACAAGTTAACCTGGTCATGCTAATCCAGTTTCAATCGTCTGAATTTAACTAATATGAAATAAAAATGAATCACAGGCAGGCTATATGATTTTTAGTTAAACTGGTCATAACTTTTAATTAAACTGGGGCCATGCTAATCCAGTTTCAATCATCTGAATTGAACTCAAATTAAATATGAAATTAAAAGGCAGACTTCTCTTGAATTACAGGCAGAGCATATGCTTCAGCTTGTTAAACAAGTAGAACTGGTCAGGCTAATCCAGTTTCAATAATCTGAATTTAACTAAAATGAAATATGAAAAAAAAAAAAAATTTTTTTGCCAAAAGCAACGAATCGATAATCAAATTCGTTGCCAACGAATTTAATAATCGATTTTAATCGATTTAATCGATTAGTTGTTGCAGCCCTAATCTTGGCTCAATTATTGAGTGTCTATGGAATCAAATAACAATCATGATCCCATAGGTATCTAGGAATTGAGGGAAGCTAAGCAAGTAAACGGGGAGTGGGGATTCCAGGCTTTGACCGAGGGAAGCCCCGCAGTGTCACACTTTGAAAACCCTGCTCTACAGCTCACCCAACAAAATCCTCAAACTCCAATACGTCCAGAACTCTGCTGCCTGCCTGTTCCCCTCCACCCGTAGCCAAGATCACATCACCCCTGTCATTCACAAACTTTACTGGGTCCCAGTTAAATATAGGGTTGGGTACAGAAACCCGGCACCGGTACTTTTTCAACCGGTGTTACCGGTACCGAATCGCAACGCAGATCTAGGTGCCTCATTTAGGTGCCATGCTCGAGCTGCTGAGTGAAATATCCGCCCTCCGGTGCTCTGAAACTGGTGCTGCATGCCTGTTCACTAACATTCTAGGGCATAACCCATAACATTATTGTTTGAAATCCTCTTTACAGCCTCTTTAAATAAATACAAATTCTGCTTTAAATCCGCTTTAAATGGTCAAAAGTACCATTTCAGGAACCGTTTAGCATTTACCGTTTTTAAGAGTATCGTTTTAGCACCGGTTTAAAAAAGATACAAAATGATGCCCATCCCTAGTTAAATACAGGATCGACTTCAAAATTCTACTCACCACCTACAAAGCCTGAAACAACCTGCCTCCCCCTCCACCTCTCCGAGCCCCCCCACGCCCCTTCTTGTTGCCTCAGGTCTGCGGATGCAAAGTCTGAAGACCCCCAGGACAAAGCTCTGGACCTGAGGTGACTAGGCCTTCTCGGCTGCTGCACCCTTCCTCTGGAACGCCCTCCCCATCCACATCCGTCAGGCAAACACCCTACCATCCTTCAAACTGGCCTCCAAGACCCACCTCTTAAAGCTTGCTTTCACCACTTAACCCATTCCCTCACCCTTCCCTCCAACCCATGACTCCTCTAGTTTTTACCTACTTTTATTGTCTTGATTGTATTTTATTTTACTATTGCAAATGTAGCATATTTGTGTATCTAGAAAGGTGCTATACAAATGGAATGTATTATCAATTCAAGACTTGCATTGCACAGTCCAAACATGTAAACATTGTTTACAGTTAATGCCATTACAAGGAGCACCTGAATGCACCATCATTTTAAGGATGAAAGAAAGGGAACAGATTACCATTGATCAGAACTGTTTTATGTCTTTATAATCAGAATGTAGGTTTCTTTTGGTCATTGTGTTCAGAGAATAGCACTGATTTGATTGTAAGTGTGGGACATATTCCAGGGATCATGCTATCTTTTTATGTTTGTTTTAATTGCTCTCTTTTGTGTAGGCAATGTTGAAACACTTTTTGGGTGGGTTTGTAATTTGGTGATATGATTTGTATGCAATAAATGGTCAAATGAATGCACAAACATGTCAGTGTAACGTCATTTTCGCCACTTCTCATAATTCCTTTTCCCCCACATTTGAATTACTTTGTCAACCGAATGTTCATAAAGTTGAGATCAATTGTATGTACCGTAAATTCCGGACTATAAGCCGCACCTCTTTTCCCGTTTTTTGGCCTTTTTTGGCCCCTGCGGCTTATATAACGGTGCGGCTTATCTATGGATTTTTTCAAAAAAAAAAAAAAAAAAAAAATCTCTCTTTTTTAGCACTCTTTCTAACTATAAATCCACTTCTGTTTTAATTTCCTCTCTTGCCCTCTTTTCACCACACCGCGGACACTGTGTGCACTGTAAAAAACAACACAGGTGGTGTTGTGTTATGTTGTTTTGTTGAAATGTTAATAAATGGGAGCTTCCTCAAACAGCCATCTCTTTCCCGACAATCCCCTCTGTGCATGAACCCTTACATATGGTAATTAAACATTAAAACACAAAAAAAAAAAAAAAAAAAAAAACATTAAAACACCCGCGGCTTATAGTCCGGTGCGGCTTATATATGTAAAAAACAGTCAACTTTGCAGGTGCGGCTTATACACCGGTGCGCCTTATAGTCCGGAATTTACGGTAGGTGATTTTGTAGGTGTGTGGTTTTTGTTTTATTTCTTTTGTGTTATGTTGAATAATTTAATACAAAAATAAAGCTGACTGAGATCAATTATAATTGGCATCAATTGTGAATTAATTGTAGGCTACCCACTAATAGTATTTCCCTTAGATTTTCAGAAAGATCATCAATTCATCCAGATAGAATATTTATAGTCAACACATTCCATATTTGATATTAGTAATTTTCTGTTACAGTGGTTTTGAGCAGAGCCCATGATGTGATGTACTTTTTTGCTCCAAACATTTGCAGGAACGTTTGATACGGGTGGCTACGGCTCCTTTGCAGTTCAAGCTGTTTCACATGAAGCCACTAGAGGGAGCTGTCCGGCCTGATAATATGAGTGCAGGACGTTTACTCAGGAACAGAAATTGTAAGTGTGATTGAGCTCAACCCTTGATGACACAGAGGCTGTTTAAATAGGGACTCATCAGATTTAATGTTTTCTCTCTCCAGAAAATCAGCTGCCATTATTTGTTTCTCGCTGTCAGTTTGTTTCTTTGGAGCTCAATGAGAATAAGAGTTATTAATACAGTTAAAGTGCAAGTGCGCTGTGGGACTTCCGTTCTTGGAATTTGTAAGGATCTACTCTGCTATTAACCATAGGTGCCATATATTTCCAATGGAGGGCTTCCTTCTGATATCAATGATCATCTCTACAGGTTTTAATGGGTTCAGTTCCAGGTTGCCATCTCTACACCATGACACCATGCCGGCTCGTTTCCTCCTGTCATGTGGACCCGACACCGTCTGGGATGAGACCAAATCAGAAAGTTGTCATCTGCAAACTACAATTTTGATGAACTCACTGTTGAGAACGTGTGTGTGTATTTCTTTCTTTCTTTTTTTTGGGGGGGGGATGACGGATTGGGAAAGTTGTCTTTCGTGGAGCATAATTTCCCCAGCTCGGCAGAGAGTCAGGCGGTCATTCAAGTCCTAGTGGGCAAGATGACACCGATACTGCCATGGATAAGGTTTCAATCCCCAAACCGGTCTCACCCCATGGCATACAAATAACACGGGTTTCAATCCCCAAACTGGTCTCACCCCATGGGGTACAAATAACACAGGTTTCCACTTTGTAAAATATGTGCAATGTGTACACCAAAATGAGCCTGCCGCGGGGAGGACAGACTGGTGGTGAGAGCGGGGGAGGCCCCGTGCATGGCAATGCATTTCTTGGTTATGTTTAGGGAAGTAAAAAACACTTGTTAACTTATGTTTAGGCAAGTAAAACATCGTTGGTTGCATTTAGGCAAGTAAAACAAGGTCTGTGACTTATGGTTAACATAGACTTTGCTGGGATCGAACACGGCCCCCCGACATGAAAGGCGAGTGTTTCAATCCCTCCACCACCCCGACCACTACATCCTATTTCGATGTCACGCTATTTCCTGGTACGCTACTTCCTTCTTACAGTTCCTGACTCTTTGGTGAATGCCCTGCACACATGACAGTTTGGCACATTCACTGTATGCAGTTTGAAAGTGGAAAGTGGTGTTTTTGTACGCAGATGGAAGAGAACGGCCTGCAGTTCCTGCTGGGACATAGCAGAATGGAAACTGATGAATTCACAGTAAGGCACTTTGGATTACAACTTCGCCCAAATGACATATGCTGCAGAATCGACCTGACTTTCTGCTTTACCTGTCTGTGCCCCTTCCTCTGTCTATCTGACCTGTCTGTCTTCCTACTGTATCTCAATTTGTTGTCTGTCTCCCTGTCAGAGTACGTTTGGCTGTCTAGCCAATATACAGGAAGACTGGGAGAAGAGACACAATTATTTATCAGACGCCCTCCACCTTCACCCGCTCTGTGTGTGTGTGTGTGTGTGTGTGTGTGTGTGTGTGTGTGTGTGTGCGCGTGCGTGCACGCACCTGCCTGCATGCGTGTGTGTGTGTGTGTGATAAGCCTGCCTGTGTAGTGATCGCTTGCCAGTCTAGATAAGTGCCCTGGCACCCTCCCCATAACTGCCTGTTGATAATGAGAGCTCTTTAATTGTGTCATTTTAGCCTACTGATGATTCACAGGTCAGCTTCGTACTCATAGATAAAAGGAGCTTTTTTTTTAAACTGTCTTTAACAAATATGTTCTGTTCTTGTGTCAATTAGACCATAACAATAACATTAATGAGGGCCCTGGCACTGGTACAACTAGATCTGCTTTACTTCCTGCTTTACCACCACAAAAGGGTTGCTGTGAAATAAATGGGTCTAAGTGCCCTCTAGAGGTTAAAAAGTACTTTCGGTAGCTTGAACAGGAACCGAAAATGATAAGAAACTCCTGTGGCTGTGCTGCCTGATGATGGCGTTGTGGTGTAATGAAGTAGTCTATTAAAAAAAGAAAAAAAAAGAATAGGATTTTTTTTTTTTGCCAATACCGACAAAGGCATGCATGCATGTAACTTTTGTTTCTTTCACCCTAAAACAACACATTGCTGTTTGACAAGGCACTGTAAAACAAGGACAAAGATCTCTGTGTTTGTATTCAGTAAAAACCACTGACCTAAAAACAGACTGCAGGTTTGACCCCTGACCTCAGTTGTTCTGAGCAGGAAAATGAAGTGAAAAGCTGCAGTCTTTCCTGAGAACTGCAGGTGGTTACGCACGCACGCGCGCGCGCGCGCGCACACACACACACACACACACACACACACACACACACACACACACACACACACACACACACACACACACACACACACACACACACACACAGCCTGCAGTTTCTAGTTTCATTTCCAGCGTCAACCGAGGCAGAAAGGAAAGGAGGGGGCGGGGCCGGGGGGGAGGGAGGTGGACAATTGAGGAAGTGAAAATGAAATCGGCCCCAAAGATCGTCTATGATTAAGAAGATGAATCACTCACTAAAATTCAAGATTCAAGATTCACTTTATACGGGATCAGCCGAGCAGCATTTTGGTAAACAAAACGCGTCACTGGGTGGCAACGGCAATAGAACCCTATGGAGCCCAAGTGGCGCGAGGCTTGTGTGTCTGACTCTAGCTGGCTAACTCTGTTTACATTTTAAAAACCGACAGTTCACACAACTTTAACACAGAGATGGGGACTTGGACTTGAGACTTGGACTTGAGACTCGTCCTCAAAGACTTGAGACTTGACTTGGACTTGAGGTTTGGGACTTCTGAACAATCTTTTTTTTCTTTTTCTTTTTTCGGTGCATTAACATTAAGGAAATATCTACTAATGTCATCCAATCAATGCTGATACTGTATTCTAATAGATAAAGGAGTGAGGATAATGCAGTACATGCTTTGAATTCCTTAGTTTTATCTGTGCAGTGTTCTAAGCAGACCGGATGTCATGCAGCAGATGATAGAACGCTCATCCATAAGAAACTTGAGACTTGACTTGGACTTGTGACCAAAGACTTGAGACTTGACTTGGACTTGAGCTCAAAGACTTTAGACTTGACTTGGACTTGCAAAAAATGACTTGTGAGCATCTCTTAACACGACATGCATATATTATACATCAAACTTTTGAGCTAATTCTGCTCTCACTCAGAATGTCAAAATATAAACGATGTGATGTATAGTTTGTGAGATATTAACGTTTGTTTAGCACAACCAATGGGCACAACTCATACTATTAACTGCCGCAGGGTTCCGCATTTCTGGGTGGCTAGCGACGTCAAGCTGATTTGTCCTATTGTCTCACAGGTGGGAAATTTTTGTCTTGGGCACCCATTACTGCAGCCATAAAAATATTCACCGACAAACACATGTTAATAAAAACAACAAAAAGACAACAAATGCATCACAGTGAGAGAAAAAAGAAGCCTAAAATCATCAAACATGGGCATTAACTTTCAACTGATTCTGACTGCAGAATCAGAATTATTTTATTTGCCAAGGTATGTTTTCACACACTAGGAAACTATCTTGGTGTGGTTGGTGCTCATGTAACATTGACAAGAACAAATAGCCTATACAAGACATAAACAAATAATAGATAAAGAATCTGAAGAGATTGAAAGGATTCACAGAGATAGGCAGTATAACAGATAGACACTATAAACACTAACACACACAGTCTTGACAGATATAAACAGTCTTGACAGCTAGGTGAGGTAGCCTAGGGTGTGTTCGGAAATAGCACTCCAAGCACCCAGTGCGCACTCTGGTTTGTAAATTGGGAGCGTTGTTGGAATACAGCGTTTGGTTATTCAGAGCGCGCACTCGGCACTCAGAGCGCCAAGAGATGATGAACTGCTAAAATGGTTAAAAAAACACAGGGGAAGAGAAGAGAATGGAGGAGAGGAGCTGAGAGCAGGAGTGAGCTGTTTGTACACTGTACAGTATGTGTAGCAGTTAGCTAACTGCTAGCCAGTAGCATGGGTTTCTATAATGACCCGTTCGTTAGGCCTAATTCATACAGAAAGAGCATGCTCTGCCTCTTTGAACAGCCTCACTCTCATTTTTGTGCAGAGCGTCAGATTGGATTTCCGAACGCACCCCAAGTTTGCTGTTTGCTGCATATAGTCGGGAATTAGCAGAATTTAGTGGTGGCAGGTGCATGCTGTGCTGACAACATGCTACGCTATGGGAAATCTTTCCTTGCACAACCAGTCAGTGTTAGCTTGATGTTCTGGACTGCGCAGCCGGATATACACTTTTTTGCGTAAGCTATTAGCCATAGGCTTAGCCTGATATCAGACTGAATTGTCAACTCGTTACACTCCATTTCCATTTTCCAGTCTGAGATTGCCTCCATTCCAACTGATTTCCATAGGGAAATCCCCCAGGGGAAATCCATTTTCCCTAACCAATCACTAGAGACCAACATATCGGCCGTACTAGCCTACTTCCATTCGGGAGAATGCAAAAAAAACTCAGCTCCCCTTGAATAAATGCCTTCAAAGCAGTGCTGTCCGGATTTCGAAGTAGGCTAAGTGGTATAGGCTACTTTTAATCGATTTAAAAACAGCCTCGTGGTCGCTAGGCTACTCCTCGGCACACTTGACAACAGTAAACAGTAACCTCGCGTCACCAGGCTCTTCTCGGCGAGAAAGAGCCTGGCTTCCGTTCACAATTGATTTTGTCACCCTACCTGGTTCCGGCCTAGAGCCCGCCCTAGACAGGAAGGGCAGCGTTTCTAGCTCGTCAACTTTTACGTTAACTTGACAATTTGACCCAAGTATCAGAACGGCAAACAACAAAACAAAAGATGGACGTACCGAACGAAGTTTTTGAAGAAGTTCTTTTAGAAACATTGCGGATTCACAATCTCACATCTTTTAAGCCAATACAGAAGCTTTGCATCAGACAATAAGGTGACCAGATTTATCAAATGAAAATCGGGGACATTTCCAGTCCGGCAATCAATATATTATAAAAATATCGAATGTTATTACCTATGAAATAATAATGGGGGATGATTCCAGTTTAATTAATTTTGTCCATGGCTGTTGTACTGTACCCACACACACACACACACACACACACACACACACACACACGTCATTCACTTTACAAAATGTCAATGTGTTCCCCAGCAGCATTGGCCTGGCCTTCCGAACCTACAGCACCAGATGTTTTATGAATAGCCTCAGATCTCAAAAAGTATTTTCGGTGGAGTCCTAATTGCTTCTTCATTGTTCAAGATCTAGTGAAAGAGCTGCAGCAGAACATGTAAACACTTGTTGGATGCCTGGATCAAAACATTGACTCATAGAATCCATTCTCATTCAGATATCTTGAGATGAGAACGGTCAAGGGTCCCCTTTGAAATTGACCATATATGCCGGTTTTTCAAAATTCATTATTTAGCCCCCTTCCCGACAAGGTAGCATGGCATTGTTTGTCCCAACGGATGCTGTAGGTCATTTAAGAATGAGCCTGCTAGAGCTATAGAGTCATCCACAGACGCCAGTAGAAAATCGGGGACATTTTCAGGGACAGCTCCAGCCGGGGACAGGTCACCAAAAACGGGGACTGTCCCCGAAAATCGGGGACGTCTGGTCACCTTGAGACGTCAATCTCACGGCAACAAAGACGTTTTTTGGCGCACTGCCTTCCGGTGTTCATTCTGGTTCCGTGGTTTACGCCCCATGACAAAAAGCGGGGTGAAAGGTGCCCAGACTAGTAAACAGCTTGACAATGGTGTTAGTCCCGCCCACAATGCTTCAAAATGTTCCCAAAATGTACAAGCTCGGTCGAGAAATCGAAAAATATTCCAAACGGGATAATTATGTTACACCTATTAGGTGCAAACAAAGCATGTGTTCTAGCAGGAATCGTGGAACCGCCCGGGCCACACGGGCCCGGGCCCGGGTACATTTCAGTCCCTTGTAACATTGTAGTGCAGCATTTCAGTCCCTTGAAATAAACCAGAATATGAGTGCGACTGGGTTTTACAGCAGGGGTATTCAACTAAATTGTTCAGGGGGCCACATTGTCAGAAACCTAAGGGACCGGGGGCCGGACCGTTCCCCGAGCCAGTACACTTGACACAATGCGCCACCATATTTTCGCAGCCGCGCTGGAACTATTATTAAGTAGGGGGTGCTGTAAGGAATGGAATCTCGGCAGCGTCAAAGAAAATTTTATGTTTTTTGGACTTTTATCCATATTTAGAAGAATATTTGATATTTGATTAGGATTATACTGTTGTGATGTCATTATTCAGTATCTTCTCCTTTTCTATTATTAGTATTAGTATTAGTATTAAATACTGAGTATCTCATGAAAAACTATTAATATTGCATCTTTTGTGTTTAGCTCCGTCTCACGGCAGGCCCGGCTCCAGAACCAAATTACAGAGGGGGCCTGCCCCTAGCTTGGGGGGCCAAGCTACCCAAGGAGGGTCCGGGGGGATTCTCCCCCGGAAGAAGATTTTGTACATTTTAAAGTAAAATTCGTCAACCTGGTGCATTTGAGAGCAAAATGAAGAGGCTAAATCTATGAAGAACTACACACATCTCTAATGTGTTGTGACTTTACAAATAATTAGGCCTAAACAATTAATATTAAATGTATTTACACATTGTGCACAAATTGCATTCATTGTGACAAATTTACAATAGTTAATATCCAGCCAGAATCATTGCAAATGGAGGTTCAAAGTAACAGTTAGCAATAGCATTCAGTTAATCAATGCCTAATGACAGCCAGATTCCGTTTTAAACTTTAAAACAGAAAAACGGAAAAACGTTTTTAGCACACACACAAAAAAATAAAATAAAAATTGAATGGGGGGGGGGCAGTTTAGGGAATGGGGGGGCCCGGCCCGGTCAGGCCCCCCTCCAACGCCGGACCTGTCTCACAGCATTGTAACATTGTAGTGCAGCAAGAAAGGAAAACTACTGTAAACATTTGAACCATATTTCTTGTTTAGAACCTATAGCTAGCAACATCGCCATCTCCTGAAAAACATTAATATTGCACCTTTCTTGTGGCTACATCACAGCATCTACTGAAAAACATTTATAGTGGATCTGACTTGTTTAGTTCACTTTAGATTCACATCACATCTGAAAAACAACCAGTCGAGTGTAATAAGTAAATGAGGTTTAATTGTAAAAAAAAAAAAAAAAAAAAAAAATCTAAAAAAAAAAAAAAAATGGGGGGGGAACTGAAATGTACCCGGGCCCGGGCGGTTCCGCCATCCCTGTACAGCAGAACAGTATAAACCCAGCTATTTAGAAATGTCTGATACAAATGAATTGGAGTTAGACTCTGGTGACTTTGTAGTACCACGAAATAAGTGCAGAGTGATACCTCATGTATTCCCACTCTGAGAGACTTCCGCGACTCCACCGAGGGCTCGAGAGACCAGAGAGAGCACGAGAGCAGAGAGGGGGATTTCCAGATAGAGCCCCCACTCCCCCCAGCAGCCGTTGTTTTGCTTTCGGTCTGAGCACAGAAACACAAAAAGACTGGACAGCTTTCACTTTTTAACCATTTAAACTACAAATAAACAAAGCGGCACAACTCTAACTACACTTGATATTGTGACAACCAGGAGGGCTCGGCCAACTAAAGCCGACAGGTAAGGTTTATTTCCGCATATTAACTTCCACGACATGACGGGTCCTTAGCTGTCTGTCTGTGTAATGGTGTAAGTGAAAGTAGTTGTGTAGTTTTTCTCTGGCTTGGTGAGGTTTATTTTCACTTTTGGCTCAGTTGTTTTGGGGGCAGCAGGCTGGCTGCCACACGGCAGACAAACACACACACCGCCCGGTGACTTTGGACTCGGTCCTCCAGGCCAAATCACACTTTAATAACGCAGCTCAACGTGCTAACGTTAGCCACGCTTCATACTGTGGCTGCTTGCTGGGAAGCCCGCATTTCATAACCAGCGCTGTTAGCTTGATTGTTATTCTTTTAACAGTATTGTTAAACACTATCGTGACTGATATGTTTGCCATGTGGGCTGAAAATGAGCAGACATATGTATTCGTGCATGCAGGCTCTAGTGTAGATTGAAGTACCGATGGTATGTTATTTTCACTGCATTGCAGCTAATTTAACGTTACCCTGCCTGGTTTGCACTTTGCACTATGCAAGTGGGAATGTTTGTGGTGCTGTGAGACTGAACGTTACAAACACGTATTACAGTGATCGATTGATTGGGAGCAGGGAAATAGTTGTTACTAACGATAAACGTCTTCCTTCAAATCACTTTTGCAGACATATAACGTTAGCTAACCTGAATACATGTATTTGTGACATAACGAACGATTACAGACTAGTGAGTTAACTTTAGAGTGCTTGGCAATAATACGAGGAATCAGCGTGGCGTGGTCACCGCAAATGCCCCAGAACCGCGGCAGTTAACTAGTATGAGTTGTGCCAAACAAACATTAATATCTCAAGAACTATACAGGACATCGCTTATATTTTGACATTTTGAGCGAGAGCAGAAGTAGCTCAAGAGTCTGATGTAATAATATATGCATGTCGTGTTAAAGTTGTGTGAACTGTCACAGTTTTAAAAATGTAAACAGCACAGCTGGGGCTAGAGTGAGCAGGAGCACTCAAGGCTGGCTCCATAGGGTCCCATTGCCGTTTCCCCAGTGATGTCACTGGGGAATGCTGCTTGGCTGATCCCTCATATACATAATCAACATATTGTCATAATAATAACTGATACTATGCATTCTAATTTCAATTCAGTTGTTTCAGTAATACAATACAGCTGAACAGGCACGTGATATTTCTTGCCCTGGAAGTGAGTTCCCCATTAATTTTGGGGAACGCAGGCAGCGTGCTGGCTTGCTGTAACATGGGGAGTATCAGGCAGCGTGCTGGCTTGCTGTAACATGGGGAGTATCAGGCAGCGTGCTGGCTTGCTGTAACATGGGGAGTATCAGGCAGCGTGCTGGCTTGCTGTAACATGGGGAGTATCAGGCAGCGTGCTGGCTTGCTGTAACATGGGAAGTATCAGGCAGGTGATGTGTGTGGCAAAGGATGTTAATTAGCGCTGTAGGTACAAGTGGGCAATATGGCCCAAATAACAACAGTCTGTTTTACTTTTGACTGTAGCAATATTACACAGTAATAATATAATATTACACAGTGATGAGACCTAGGGGTCGGACTCCCAAGTTTCATCATCATACAATATTATATTGATTCTGGGCGGCTGTAGCTCAGGAGGTAGAGCGGGTCGTCCACTAATCGCTTTGGATAAAAGAGGTCGGTGGTTCGATTCCCGGCTCCTCCAGTCTGCATGTCGAAGTGTCCTTGGGCAAGACACTGAACCCCAAATTGCTCCCGTTGGTGTGCCAGCACCCTGTGTGGTAACCTGCCGCCATCGGTGTGTGAATGGGTGAATGTACCTACTGACTGTAAAGAGCTTTGGATAAAGCGCTATATAAATGCAGGCCATTTACCATTTACCATTCTTTGGACAATGATACAATGTTTGCTGATATCACAAAGTCTGCCATGATACAATTTCGATTTCGGCCTGTGATCGATGAGACGATATCATATGCCCATTTAACACAATCAGTTACATTTATATTAACTCACAAAAAGAAACTAAAATATGATTTGACAATTTTATTTCTGAGCTATTCCTGACATTTAAATGAAAAACAATAGATCTGTTGCCTTCGAAAAGTCAGTTTTAACCTGTAGTGAGTCCTGCGGTAATACATCAGCGTTTTTTATGCCTCCGCCGGCGATAGCCAGGCCGGAGGCATTATGGATCCGGGTTGTCCGTCCGTCCATACGTCCAATATTCGTTAACGCGATATCTGAAGAATGCCTTGACGGAATTTAATAAAACTTGTCTCAAACATCGACTTGGACTCACGGATGAACTGATTAGATTTTGGTGGTCAAATGTCAAGGTCACTGTGACCTCTCGAATGCCATTTTCAAGCTTGTTAGCGCAACATCTCAGAAATGCCTTGATGGAGTTTCATCAAATTTGCCTCAAACATCGACTTGGGCTCAAGGATGAACTGATTAGATTTTCGTGGTCAAAGGTCAAGGTCACTGTGACCTCACGAATGTCATTCCCAAGTTCGTTAAAGCGATATCTCAAGAACGGCTTGATGAAATTTCTGCCAATTTGCCTCAAACGTCGACTTGGGCGCAAGGATGAAAGGATTACATTTTGGTGATCAAAGGTCAAGGTCACTGTGACCTCTCCAACGCCATTTTCAAGCTTGTTAACGCCATATCTCAGGAATGCCTTGACGGAATTTCATCAAATTTGCCTCAAACATTAACTTGGCCTCAAGGATGAACTGATTACATTTTGGTGGTCAAACCTCAAGGTCACTGTGACCTCACGAACGCCATTCCCAAGTTAGTTAACACAATATCTCAAGAACAGCTTGATAGAATTTCTTCTGATTTGGCTCAAACATCGACTTGGACGCAAGGATGAACTGATTCCATTTTGGTTATCAAAGGTTTCAAGATTCAAGATTATTTTAATTTGTCCCGAGGGAAATTTGACTTGCACATACAGGCTGCCACATACTGTAGGTACACAGTGCCATAACAAAAACAACAACAAAAAACAATAGTGCATAGCACACCAGTGCCGACATGTGCAAACACACAACCAAGGTGCAAACATCAATAATTTACAGTACAATCAACAATACATTACCTATGACCTGAGTTTAGGAGACTGACTGATATGGGGATGAAAGAGTATTTGTATCTGTTGAGGTGTCTTTTTTTGTTCTTGATTGGCACGCCTGCCAGATGGAAGCAGTTCGTATTCTGAATACAAGACATGAGAGGGGTCAGCAATGATCTTCCTAGCTTGTCTGATTACAGTTTCCTCAAAGAGTATTTGAAGGCTGGGGTGCTCCCTCACCCCCATCACTTTCATTGCAGTATGAGTCAGTCTATTTATTTGTGATTTCAGCTTAACTGGTAAGTTGCCAAACCAAGCAGATATACCGTAATGAAAAATGCTCTCTATAACAGCATGATAAAATAATAACAAAATCCTCTGTCCGACCCCAAACACCCTGAGTCGTCGCAGGGAGTACAGTCAAGGTCACTGTGACCTCTCCAATGCCATTTTCAAGCTTGTCAATGCGATATCTCAGGAATGTTTTGATGGAATTTCTTCGAATTTGACTCAAACGTCCACTTGGACTCAAGGATGAACTGATTACATTTTGGTGGTCAAAGTTCAAGGTCACTGTGACACACACACACACTCACACACCCAATTTCCAAGCTCTGTAACGCAACATCTCAGGAGCGCCTTGACGGAATTTCTTCCAATTTGCCTCAAATGGCGATTTGGACTCAAGAATGAACTAATGTCGGAGGCATAAGTCCGCGTTGCGGTCATTCTAGTTTTAAAGTAAAATCATCTAGCTTCCGTATGGTTAGTAGCCACGAGAGCTCATTGTTTTCACATGAGTTTGCTGGGTTCAGTTGCTGTGACAAGTCTATGGTCCTTCGTTTGAGGCAGTTGCATAATATTTCAGTCAGTTTTTCAGGAGTCATAAACATTTTCAGGAACCAGTCAGGTAGTATATACTCCCCAGGCTTTTCATAATCTGTGAAGATTTTCAAAGTTGTCTGTCTAGTGTATCATAGGCATTAGTGTAAGTATGCAGCATAGTGGTCATATCAATATTTAGAGATAAATAGGGGAAAAAAACACAACATTGCAAGTGCAGCCAATATGTACAATCACGAATATGTATTAATTATGAATTTACAGTCCAAGTTAAATATAAAATAGGTATTCAATTAAATAGGAATTGGAAACAAGAGCAGCTATAATACTTTAGTCTCCAGTCCAGCTGCTATAGCTGTAAAGTGACATTTTATGGGGGGGCATCAGTGTTCCCGGGGTTAGTGTGTATGTGTGTGTATGGGGGGGTGGGGTGGGGGGGCGTTGGTAGGGTCCTTGGTAGAGGGGGCTTTGGGCCTTGTGGATGAGGCCGATGGCAGTTGGGAAGAAGCTGTTCTTGTGGCGAGAGGTTCTGGTCTTGACAGAGCTCAGTCTCTTGCCGGGGGGGGGGGGGGGATCATACGAGATCGCACGAGATCGCTTCAGCGTCCTGGTTGTATGCAGATCCTCAAGGGATGACAGGTTGCATCCGATCACCTACTCAGCACAGCGGATGATATATTATATACGGATGATATATATTGTATACGGCCTGCTTGCCCAGGACAATTCAAAGCTCTCCCACTGTTACAGGCTTCAGGAGGGACGTGAAGCGTCATTTGCAAGGAATTGTGTCCTTTATTCTTTATTCTTTATTCGGATCCCCACATGAGTTTGCTGGACTCTTTGCGTCTTTCTTGAAGAACAGGTACTTTGTCTCTTTGTGCATCTGACTCTTCATATGTACTTTTTGTACTGTACAGATATCTTAAATGTTCTTTGTATCCTTCTTGGGACCACAGTGGAAATCAGTTGAACAACTGTCTGTGTTTTTATCCTTGCACTGCCTTTTTTTTTTACATACTTTAGTTAATGTTTTTTGTACTAAATAAAAATCAATCAATCATTCTACATAGACAGTATAGACATACAGTACTAGAAATCATCATGCATACAATTCTCGTGTGTGTGTGTGTGTGTGTGTGTGTGTGTGTGTGTGTGTGTGTGTGTGTGTGTGTGTGTGTGTGTGTGTGTGTGTGTGTGTGTGTGTGTGTGTGTGTGTGTGTGTGTGCAGGCTACAATGCCAGTGGAGAGGATGCGAATGCGGCCCTGGCTGGAGGAACAGATCAACTCCTGTCAGATACCAGGACTCATATGGCTCAACAGAGTGAGTACCAGCACGCACACACACACACACTAGTGCTGTGAAAATTGGTCAAAAATGATATTTGCATATTCCTTCTAAAAAATACATATTTGTTCGAATATATTCAAATACTGTATATTGTGCAGGGCTTAAAATTCGGCGCGGGATTGCGAGATTCGCGCATCTTTTTGGAAATTCCCGCATATTTTCAATTTATAAAGGGGGAGTAATCACGCAATGGTTTACGGCCCCTGGGCCCTAAAACGATTTCATACGGCCCGCCACTTGATATCAAGTTATAGTGAAATCAGGCTCATGGTAAAACACAGAGCCCGCTCCCGAGGTGCGTGGATGAGGCGCTGCCTTCATGCAGACGAGCCGCACTTCACACCAGGGTTGCCAGATAAATTTCCATAGATGTGCAGTTCCTTGGGCGGTTTTGTGTGCATTTTGGCGGGTTTTGAACTCTTTGTGCCTGAAACCGTCAGCAGTATCTGGCAACACGGCTTCATACTCTAGGCCAGCGGGATCATCACTGCATGTAAAATCCACCTCATTAGTAGGTGATTCGGTTCACCCGAGTGAAAAACTAAGTCGAAAGAAAAACATTTGCACGCTAAAATATTGTCTTTTGTTGAGAAGTGAACATGTCGCTGTCAAAAGGCAAAAGAAAGGTTGATGACGAGCACAGACAGTTTCAGGAGAAGTGGGAGAGTGATTATTTTTTCGTCGAGTTCTGCCTCATTTGCAAAGAGAAAATCGCCGTACTAAAAGAATATAACCTGAAGTGAATAAGAATAAGAGAATAAGCAGGGATGCAAACTAGTCACCTTTAGGTAACAGTGAGTCACATTTTTCACCCCAAAATATGGCACTTAGTGAATGATTTTGTGTCTGCCCTTTTTAATCTGTCTGTCTGTCTGTCTGTCTGCCCTGGTATCTGTCTGTCTGTCTGTCTGTCTGTCTGCCCTGGTATCTGTCTGTCTGTCTGTCTGTCTGTCTGTCTGCCCTGGTATCTGTCTGTCTGTCTGTCTGCCCTGGTATCTGTCACCTTTTGAACTATCCATGACTTTGCATCCCTGAATAAGATTCTAATTACTATGTCTTTTGTCATTGTGTTTTATCTGGAGACTAATAAGCAGCCATAGGCTTTCGGTTGTATTAAAGCCTTTATTTTTTGTATTGAGTGATACACGTTACTAAAACACTCATATCATATTATAATACCCCAGGTGTGCATAAACTACAGGTTAAGTAAAGACAAAAATGTGAAATTATTATTGGTTATCGTATCTGTTATCGGACAGGAGAAGCAGATATTTACCGGTTATCGTATCGGCTGAAAAAATCCCCCCCAAAGTCTATAAATCCCCCCTATCTGAAGAACATAAGGGGGGAATTCCCCCCCAGTTTGCAAAGTGAATTTTAAGCCCTGTATTATTATATTATATATAATATTATGTCTGTAACAGACGTGCTGTGATGTGATTCAACAATTTTGCCATGTTTTTTTTTTTTTTTAAGATATTTTTATTGGGCAATTTTCAATTTTCATACATAACAAAACAATACAAACAGAAAAAACAGACAGAGAAAAACAAAAACAACAACAACAAAGAAAACAGAGGGTATGCCCCCTCCCGGTATGGTAGACATTTCGCTCTCTTTCAAATATAAAATAAAAGTAAAGTCAACTACAGGAGGTAATATTCAATCAAATCAAAACCAATAAACAAATTAGGTATGTGGAGTGGACATAATGAAGGTGATCTTAGAACCTTATGAAGCCAGTATCAGTCAACTATCCAAGAGGGTGTAATGAAGGTAATGAGGCCAGAAAGGAGCCCCATATTTTTTTATAAGTTGCCGGCTTCCTTCTCACACTGTACAGGATCTTCTCAGGAGTACTATATGATGTTAATTCGTTCAACCAATGTCTCTGAGAGGGAGACAGTTCAGATTTCCAATTTAGCAATATACACTTTTTGCCAGCTGTACCTGCAAGTAATATGAAGTATTTCTTATTGATGCTCACCTCCAGAGAGCGAGTGTCTCCCAAAATCCAGATCCTAGGGTCATAAGGAACCTGGATTTCTAACACATCTGAAGTTGTTTCAACAATAAATTTCCAAAAATCTTCTAAATGAGAGCAATTCCAAAGCATATGGAGTAAATCCCCATCACAGGTTCTACATCGTTGGCAGTTGGGAGAGGAATTATGGTAAATTTTGTGGAGTCTGTGTGGAGTGTAATAGGTTCTGTTAAATATATTAAACTGTAACTGTCTGTGTTTAGTTGAGATTAAAACAGTCTGAGACATTTCAAGGAGGGCGTGCCAGTCAATTTCATCATACGTGCATTCAAGATCCGATTCCCATTTCCTTTTGTTATCATTCCTATTATAGATTGGCAAGTCGTGTTTAGAATAGTATAGATAGAGGATGTCAGACCCCTAGTAGTGTGCAAGGCAACACTAAGCAAATGGTTCTCAAGAGGGGATACTGATGGAATTTGTGGGAAATCTGCGTAGCTATTACGGACCCAGTCTCTAATCTGAAAGTACTTAAATAGATTATGATTTAATTTTGCCATGTTTAAGGGTGATTGGCCTGGAGGTCCAAACACCGCCCAGCCGGGAAACTAGAGGCCATCTCACAAAGCGACACCTCTGAATTACACACAATAACACAGCATGGTTGCTTGCCATCCACCACGGTCAGCTTTTCTATAGCACGCTATTGCAGGATTGTGGTTATTGTAGCCTGCTGGAAATGTTTTAATGTCCGGCGGCTCCGGCCATTTAGCTGGTAGCTGGCACTTATAAAACCCTGTCTCATGGCAAACGAGGAAGTAACTTGAGTTACTCTTGCTTAGTTTGGTTAATCTTTGTTAGATCTCGGTGTGTGTGGATTCACTTAGAAGATGGCCATTTCTTGTATTATTATTTCATCTCGTGGTGAGTACACGAGTGACAACATGTACATAGAGCTTTTTGGCGCTGATAAAATGTGTGTTTTTGGTGACTTGAACGGCTGTACCATTTCCTCTAATTCATTGGCAATACTAACTAACTGAACGGCTGTACTTCACAGCATACTGTGCAGAGAGTGACGACAAAGACATTGCTTATCTTGTTTATCTATGGGCGATATGGCAAATAGGCGAATCCCCCAAAAAGTTGGCCTATCCCTTTAAGTTAATGATTTGTGAGTGGTTTTATTTATCTGTCAACTTTTTCACTCTCCATGAGTTAGGGTGTATTCACACCTATCTCGTTTGGAGCAGTTGTTCCGAAACGGAGAGCATTTTCCCCCTTGGTGCGGTTCGTTTGGGGGATTGTGAACACAGCAATCGCACTCGGATGCGGGACAAAACAAGCGGACCGAGATCGCCAAGAAAGGGTGGTCTCGGTCCGCTTCCAAACGAACTCTGGTGCGGTTCGTTTGTGGTGAGAACGTGAGCCGACCTCGATCCGCCACAACAGCAGTAAACGGTGCGCATTTTTGGATAAACCAGCTGCCGTAGTCAGCTGCGCTGTGCGTAATGGCCTGAAGAACGAACATTTTTATCGTTTAAAAACAACATCTTTCAGATCCTGTTTTGGTGACTTGTGACTTGCATCGATAAACTTTGGGGGATTTTTGGATCATCACATCAGCAGTTTGAACTCAATCAACTTACCTCGGACCATGGGAAGCAACGTTAATGTGTTGAATCTCTACGGATTTTGCCTGTAAATTGTGTGCGGTGTGCTGCGCAGCACACCGCCCTCTCTCTCCCTCTCTCTCGCTCTCTCTGGTCTCCATTCAATAAATGAAAACAAATCGTGGTAATCAGAGCCAGCCTTCTTTGTGATAAGATTGTCTGGTTCAATCAGACAATCAGACTGATTGCATGTCTTCCTCGAAATGTCCGTTATTATTAAATTATTTATTAATATTTTATTCCTGACAGGACAGGTGTTCATATAGCCTATGTCTCGGCTAATCCTCATCTCCGTGATAGTAGCCTAATAGCAGAATTTGCGAGGGTCTTTGATCTTCTATCTCCAAATTCCCAATAGCCTAAATAGGCTAAATAAATACATAGGCTTACATAGGCTACATAGCATACATTAATAAATAAATAAAGAACTTTCTCCCTCTCTCTCTCTCCCGATCACTCCCTCTTTCTTTCTTTCTTTCTCTCTCTCTCTCTCTCTCTCTCCTCGCACGGCGGACGCCCGACATAGCCTAAAATGTAGGTCTAACAAAACGCATTTTTATAATCATATAGGAAAATCTCTGGGAATTATTTTGTCCATCCCGAGAGGCTATTAGCCTATCAGAGTCTCTGCTGGCCAATCCAGGAAGTTTGACAATACTATTTGGACCGTTTCATTTGTGGCTGTGTGAACACAAACGAACCAAGGCACAAATGCAACAATTGTATCAATTAAGTACCTGAATCGGAAAACAAAGCAAACGACCTACAGGTGTGAATACACCCTTAGTGTCTCTGATAAGGTTGTGTACATGTGGTCTGACTGTATTTGAATGTTTTTAGGAGATTGGAATCTTCCAGATCCCATGGATGCATGCTGCTCGTCACGGCTGGGACCTGGAGAAAGACGCTCCACTCTTCATGAGATGGGCCATACATACTGGTAATATACCTATTATATACTGTCCAATAACACTACGGGTGAGAGGAAAAATATCTATTCTGGATTATAGGGTGAGCTGTCCCTTTAGCGTTAGTAAATAGGCTACGTTCTGCTGTCTGCTTGTGTGTCTCCCGCTGTCTGTCCAATGAGTCAGGTTAAACCGTGGCGAGAAAGCTTGATCCGTCTCTCACACTATGCCATGTTGGGGCTTGAATTTGAGGGTATTGGGCCTGGAATGTCCTTGAAAAATCCTTGAATTTGATGTTTAAGAAGATGTGGTAACCCTGTCTATAGTTGTCTGACTTTCTATTTGTGTGCATGTGTTTGTGTGTGTTAGGTAAGTACCAGCCGGTTTTGGATCGTCCGGACCCGAAGACGTGGAAGGCTAATTTCCGCTGTGCCATGAACAGCCTCCCAGACATCGAGGAGCTGAAGGATAACAGCATCAAGAAGGGAACCAATGCCTTCAGAGTTTATAAGATGCTCTCCTCCGCAGAGAGGAGCGCCAAGAGAGGTCAGTGCTGCCACACACACTGTCCTCGCTATTGGTGAAGTGTCACTTGTTTAATTCATCGTTTTCTCTTGAAGGACATTGCTTTATAACTGTGTCTTTACTGCAATGGTGTAGTAGCCTAGTTGCCAGTTTTGTTGGTGCTTTTCAGATTGGTTTCTGAAAGATGTCTGTCTGTGTCTGTCTCTCCATCCAGCGGAAAAGAAGAGGGTCGAGAAGGAAGGGAGGACCAAAGGAAGAAAAGAAGAAGTAGATAGAGAAGTAAGCTAACATGGCTTTCCTCCTCCATATGGTTCTGACGCAGGATGTCAGTTTTGGTTAATTTAGCTTTCAATTATGCAAGACCCATTACCGGTAACTTAGCGGTTAATTTTTATGAAAATAAAATAAAATAAAATCAATAAAAATAAAACATCTCCGCGCGCCCGTGCCAGTTTCAGCATGCGCCGGTGACAATTACAAGTGCTGTGCCGGGCTGCGCTGTTCATCTGGTTAGACAAGCAAGTAACATTAGTTGTACATTGTGTTGTACACACTGCCCCCATGCACATGCAGATAAGACCGTGGGTGTGTTCTGTTCTCACTGTGATCTTTGAAAATGTGCTTTTACCATCTATGCTAACTAGCTATCGTCATTGGCTTACTTTGAGAAAAGTTCTTTCGGAGTCAATTCATTAACATTGCTAATCCCATGGCCATAAAAAGTCTCCAGATTTTTTGCTCGTCTCTTTTGACAATGAAAGTGGGCAGGGGGTCTGAAACGTCACTAAGAAAAGGGGGTCTCTTGAGTTGGATGCAGACAGACAACCAAGCATTAAAAGTGACAATTTTTTATTATTTATGATGATTATGTTAGTTTGTCCAATTACTTTTGGTCCCTTAAAATGTAATGTAATGCCTACACCTTTCACCTGATTTGGATGTAAATACCTTCAAATTAAAGCTGGAAGTCTGCAGTTAAATCACATCTCGATTGTTTCATTTCAAGTCCATTGTGGTGTTGTACAGAGACAAAATGATGAAGATTGTCTTCAATGTCGAAATAAATATGGACCTAACTGTAGCTCACTCTCAAGTCAATTCAGTGTGCTTTTATGACACAGACATGAACAATTGTCTATATTGGTTATAGATCATTAATCAATCATTATCAATCTTTCTCCACTCTCTTCCACCTCAGGTAGCCTCTCCCTCTCCAGAATGGACCCATTCCGAAACACAGTATATACCCCCTAACTATACGAAACAGGAAATCAAAGAGGAAATAGAGGAGGTTACAGTGACGGACAGCTTGATATCAGGTACCACGCCAGCGTTTCCTTTGATATTTTGTAGCAGTCGTAATAAGGACTATTTTTATTTTTTTATTTTATTTTCTGGATACTTTATAATTATGACATGGCAAAATAGAGGCATGGGCACTTTATTTGTGTGGTGGGATTGTTGATGATGAGACCACTTGCAGAAACGTACTACAGTATGTCTGAATCCTCTACTATGTTATGAAGTACCTGCTGATTACTAGGAGTTCTTCTTACAATGAATATAGAAATGGGTTGTAGTAGTAGTAGTAATCGTAGTAGTAGTAGGCAAATTGTTCTACCTCAGTATACTGAAAATGCCTGTTCTTCAGGTTTGATTACATGCTACAATAATCCAGGAAGTAATAGTGTTAAAAGCTATTCATAATGTAGACATGAGTGTCTTTTTACCCCCAATCTCAAGTGGTCTCGAGTCGTCACTTTGCACTATTGTGTGAAGGGGACACTACTTTGTTTTGGAGTTTTAATGGGATGAGAGGGGCTTCCATCAGAGGCTGCTCCACCGTTAACAATAAATCGCATGACCTGTTGTTGCGCGCGTGTTATCCCCCGCCTCATGAAGGCTTGCATTCAGCGCATGAGGGTAATCTGCATTTGGTTATGTTAGTTTGCAAAGAAGAAGAACATGGACTTTACAGAGGTAGTAAACAAAGAAGTAATCAAAGAAGTCTTTCTCCCTAACTGACTGACTGTTAAAATGCACATGCGCTTCTTCCCCATGCATGGGCTGTATGGCATGTCGCACATAAACAAAAGTTGCTGAATGTATCAAACTTATTTTTGAATGCCCCGCTGTAAAATAATTATGGGTACAAGGTCCGGTTTAACGTGACTTGCCCGTGACTTCCTCGTTAATAACGAGGAAATGCGCCCTTCCCCTCCCAGCGTCGGAGTTTTAACGACTCGTTAAAAGCTGGGAGGGGGGGGGGGGGGGGTTGCTTGTCACAATAAATAAGACCGGTTTGACGACTTATTTGAGGGAATGTAATAATTTTATCTATCACATCCGCTATTTCTTTTGCTCTTTGAGCAACTCTGGATATTTATCAACAAGATTTTTGCTAAGCTGGACCTGATTTGCTCCGTTCGCCTGCAGCTTTGAAACCACGTTTACAGATGGGTGTCAAGCTGTCAGCAAGCAACATAACTTGGGGGGGGGGGGGGGGGCTCGGAGGATGACACCAGAAGAAGCACCCATAAGGCATCATGGCAGCTAGAAATAAGGTGGATAGAAATAGATCTACAGTAAAACTGTCTCTAATGTCATGTCTGTTATTTGGCAATGCACAGGCCAGTAAACCTGCAGCATTGTATTCCAACAGAGCCTCCTATTGTGAGAACAAAAGTGAAACTTACAATTCCACAATTTGCTTCAAACTGACATGTGTTGGAAGAAACTGTATTTCTAAACAATAATACTTTTTTAAAGGGTCATTTCAGTATTTTTCAACCTGGAACCTATTTTCCTAACTTTTTATGTCTAAGTAACTAATCTGAACAACAATATTACCGTAGTTAAAAAGTTAAAATTGGCTTAGTGGCTGGCGGTGTGTGTCTCGATTGTGATGTCATCAGTGATGTCTACAAACAGATGGGATCATGACCAGCGGCGTAACTACCATATATGCATCGGGGCCCTGGTGCGTGGTTATGGCCCGTTCGCCGGGCCCCTGTGTATGGCCGCACGTGCTATGTCATAACTACTTATAGTAGGCCTACCGAATCTGCATCCGATCAAGACATCTCCTGAGCGAGCCCTGATCACATACAGCTACAAACAGACCGGATCAAGACATCTCCTGAGTGAGACTTGGTCATACACAGCTACAAACAGTCAGATGGGATCAAGCGAAATGTAAACAAAAGCGTTGAATTTCTCTCATTTCCATGTTGTCAGACACTGATCATAACAATGAGCTTGTCAGTTGCAAAAATGAGCACTTTTAGTGGACAGCTGAGCTGATGCCATCTCACTCAATACTGCACCAATTAAAAAAATTGCTGTTCAGATTAGTTGCGTAGACATAAAATGTTAGGAAAATATGGTCCAGGTTGAAAAATACCTTAATTATTCTTTAATCGGAGATGTGTCAAACTCAACACTCAGAGAGTTAACACGAGTGAAGTGCAAAGACTACCATATTGCCTCTTCTTACCATTGGATTCCACACACTGCTGTCACTGTAGGTAAGTTCAAATTCAAGTTTATTTATAATCAAACTTGAACAAGTAACCACAAGTACTTCATCCAATTGAAATTAATTGCACTGATTCTACTATATTTGTACATTCAGACTACTCCAATCCATTTGCCATGCCACATCTTTATGCAGGTGTTTTAGTGCACCGGGCGTTTGCCAAGAGGCTGAAAATGTTGCCCTGCGTCTCATTGACTTTCAACAGGGAGGAAGAATCTTGTGGAACCTACAAAGTAGCCTGGTAAACCATCCAGTCACCTGAACTCACATTCTGTTTCGTTTTGCGTTTCCGTCTGGCCTCCAGCCCTGGGTGGACGCTTTCAGAAATGACAAAGTTCACTAGCCAATCAGGGACCTGCCTCATAGTTGACATTGTAACCGGCCAATCAGGAATGCTGCTGTCAAAACAGTAATGGCTGCCTCCGTGGCTCTCCGTTTTGAGCAGTAACGTCAATGTTCGTCGAGTTTAAACAGCCATAAGTGCAGTTATTGCAGAAATAGACTCAATAACTGTTATAGAGTTGGAGTTGTTGTTATTAACAACAATTAAACAAGAACAGGAGTATGCAACAGTGGAGTTTCTTGGTGGAGAAGACATTATTTCGCCGTTCTTCTGAGTGGATTTGGATTTGACTGGATCCAATGCTGATTGGCTTGAAGGATTGGCTACTTCCACCCACTGAAATGACTGCACAGTACAGAGTCCAGACGGATCCACGAAACTAAACAGAATGTGAGTTCACGGATCCAGATGGTTTTAACCAGGCTACATCACAAGAGGCTCCAGTACCATTTATGGATAGAAAGTCATGGGTCAGATGTATCAGTTCCTAACAGACAATGTTTAAACAATGTAAACATAGTCCCCCCCCCCCCCCCCCCCGCCCCTCTTTTTTATGTGGAACAGTCCAGCAAGGCTATATTGCTATGGAGATAATGCATTTGAAAATGCTAAATGGCTCCAAGCATATAACATTAGCCAATGTATTTTAGTCTCCTTATTGCACGTCCTGTAACCACCTTCTTAAATATTTGCATTGATTAATATGTTAGGCTATAGTTAAGCAATGGGTTGGCTACTCACTTCTGATGATTGGTTCATGTGCTAACTCGTGTTTTTCAGAATACTATCGGAATTGTGGAGGTGAAATGATGGAAGCGGGACCAGGCCAACGTGACCATGACGAGCGGAAACTGTTTTGCGTGAAAGAAGAGCCTCCATATTAGCAAGCATGATGGCCCGCATGCCTATGATCTATGTTTACTGAACGTGTGTCAGCCTGTGGACTGACTTTATTACTTTTGTTACTTGTACGAAAGCCTACCAGTGTCCAGTTCTACCTCTTAATAAGTTGACATCACAGATACGGACTCTCTTAGCCTGGTAAACCAGCGGTCACATTAACTCACATTTCATGTTGTTCTGCGGGACCGTCTGGCCTGAAGCTTTCACCCAGTGCTTGCAGGGGCGGGAGCATGGGTGTAGCATGGGAGTAGTTGCATTGACAGACAAAAGCCTTCAGCCAATCAGCGTAACTAAACAAGTGACGTCATCGCAGTCCGCTGTTCAGTGTTGAGCCAGCCACTTTAGCATGTAGCAACATTAGCAAGCTAGCGAAGTAGCGTTGTGGCTGAATAATAAAGGGTCTGTAACCCTGATGTGTGTGTGAAGGACATACATGTAAGGTGTGACATAGGGATGGATGGGCATTTTAATAAATTTTCATAATCGAAATTCTGGAAAATTAACGATCAATTATCGATAATAATAATAATAATATATATAAATATAGTTTTTAACTCTGGTAATAATGTTGTGCGTTCTTGACAGGCTGTGGCGATGCTGTTGTGTAGTCGAAGAATATCAGACAACAGTAGTGCTGTGACTAACACACTGCAGCCAAACCACATGTCAATGAGCCAAACAGAGGAACAAACATGTAGGGCAGGGATACTCAACTTGCTTTGCCCGGGGGCCACTTTCGTGAAATGATAGAAGGCCAGGGGCCAGTTAATAAACAATCAATATACATTTTTCTGTAGCGGATTGTAGGTGTCAGACAGAGTTTAGTCTGACAATGTTGTGCACACCGGATAGTTACTTAGGTTAAGTACATACATAAGTGCCTGGGTAGCGAGCAGACGGCGGTATTTGACAATTTAGCAGCTAAATCATAGATTATTGAAAGATATTCCATATTCCAGAGTGAAATGCTATAACAGAAGTGTGAGTATTGGCCAGAATTACATGAACATTTGGACACTTATTCAGTGGGTATCTTGCATGTTGCGTTCAGGTGCACTGTAAAAAAAATAATAATATATATATATATATATATATATATATATATACCCGGTATATATATATTTTTGCAATTCCATCACGGGCCACACAGGGGGCACCCGCGGGCCGCATGTGGCCTGTGGGCCGCCAGTTGAGTATCACTGATGTAGGGTACCGTACTCACATTTTGAATGTAGGACTCAGCTCAACACCCGTTCACGGCTAAACTTTCTTCCAGGCTTATAAACTTGTGACAAAACATTCCTCGTCTGACCTGATGGTTGATTTTCATCCAACTGCTCTCAGTCCAACGTGTGGATATTATTTGCCACGAGATGTGAATTGCTTCAGTAACGTTTAACGTTATGCTGCCAGCCAGAAAACTAGAGACCGTCTCATGAAGCTACACCTCATGTTAGTCGGCTGTGCACATGGAGAGGGGAGAGGAGGAGAGAAGGAACTAATTCCATCGTCCATCGCCCCAACCCTGGTCCACAAAAAGTAATAATAATAATTCAATCAAAATTCCACATGATCGATGTGATTCTTAATGATCAATTATCGATTTTTTGATAATTGGTGCCCATCCCTAGTGTGACACTTATCTTGTGAATAATTCAGAATAGACCTTACTCTACCTCATTCTCTTATGTTGTTGGTTTAGCATACTTGCATGCGGTCTTGCTAGCTAAATTGACAAGTAGTAGAGGAAGCTAACGTTACCTTATTATCAGTATTCATGCTAATGTAGGTTTTTTAGGATGATGTATTGTTCGCCAGAGGAGTGTATTGTGTGCTAAGTATAGTCATCTGTGTCACTTTATTGGTGAATAGTTGAAATGTTTATTTCCTTATTATAACAATCTGTTAATAACTGTGATATTTTAGTTATATTTGGATTTACGTTAAACTCAAGACAATTTATGTCCCTGTGTTTATTTCAGACTACACATACAGTACCTCTTGCAATACCTGCCCTGTATGTTTTACTCAGTTCATTGAATAAACGAACTCTCCTACCATAAGGATTCTCTGACCGCAATCAATTTCCATAGTGTACGAATGCAAGCCACTTCCCAGAGGTTACACTTCATACTTGGCACACCAGGCTATTAGAAAGTCAATAGACTTTTTAAAGATTCTTAATAAACTTTTTGTATATTACCTCAGTAAAGTTCTTGCAAACTACAAATGCGGATTATGCACATGCGCTGAATACTTGCCTTCATTAGAGGGGAAAAAGAGAAAGATGTTGAGATCAGGTGATTGCATGTAGAGGTGGAGATTGGTACCGTTGTTCAGGTGAGGAAGATGTTGAGATCAGGTGTTTTCATGTAGAGGTGGATGTTGGTACCGTTGTTTCAGGTTTTAGCTCATGTTCAGCTTTGGGTAAATAGCAGTATTTACAGTGTTTACTCTCACTGTGCACTCTTCTCTACCAGGTTTTTCCACCCAAAATATTGGAAAAAATTGGTGTTAACATGGGCTGTGGATATTATACGCTTGGTAAAAAAAAATGTAAATGGAACATTATCTGCAACTGACAAACGTTTCCATAAAGCTCATTTGCGAGTAGAATCAGATCTCTAATTTGAGATGTAGGACTTACTGATGGAAAATAATAACTTTCAGATCCCAATGTAACTGATACTGGTCAATCTCATCCAGTCACCCGTGGTTCACACATCAGGGTTTCCCCCGATGTAATGCAAGCCGGTGACCCCACCGGGCCAAAGGTGACCCCCCCTTCCCGCACTGGGCCTAAGCATAGTTTCATGTGTGTGCACGCGCGCTCTTCATTTTGCCTATGGAAGCTGTGTCATAGCTTTCTTTTTTTAATTCACAGTTCCACTGTTATCACAGAAACTGCCAACATAAACAAACTATTTACAGCTTGAAAATACTTGTAATTACCATGTTTAGGGCCCACACGCTTTATCCACTGAATGTGAATGCATGTGTTTAAATCATAACGCATACTGTCTGTGCCTGTTCAGCCCCTCACAGTCCAGATCACCATGTGATGACCAGTGAGCAGCTGCCATTCGTCTGTCAGACAATCGAAGTGACCACTGAGAACGAAGAGCAGACAGTTAGCTCTTCCCACTCATACCCGCTCCAGATCTCCCCTGCGTCTTCAGGCTGTGGTGAGACAACACAGACACCCCCAACCTGTTCTCTGCCTGTGTCCACCTCTCCCTCTCTCCCCCAACCTGTTCTCTGCCTGTGTCCACCTCTCCCTCTCTCCCCCAACCTGTTCTCTGCCTGTGTCCATCTCTCCCTCTCTCCCCCAACCTGTTCTCTGCCTGTGTCCATCTCTCCCTCTCTCCCCCAACCTGTTCTCTGCCTGTGTCCACCTCTCCCTCTCTCCCCCAACCTGTTCTCTGCCTGTGTCCATCTCTCCCCCTCTCCCCCAACCTGTTCTCTGCCTGTGTCCACCTCTCCCTCTCTCCCCCAACCTGTTCTCTGCCTGTGTCCACCTCTCCCTCTCTCCCCCAACCTGTTCTCTGCCTGTGTCCACCTCTCCCTCTCTCCCCCAACCTGTTCTCTGCCTGTGTCCACCTCTCCCTCTCTCCCCCAACCTGTTCTCTGCCTGTGTCCATCTCTCCCCCTCTGCCCCAACCTGTTCTCTGCCTGTGTCCATCTCTCCCTCTCTCCCCCAACCTGTTCTCTGCCTGTGTCCACCTCTCCCTCTCTCCCCCAACCTGTTCTCTGCCTGTGTCCATCTCTCCCTCTCTCCCCCAACCTGTTCTCTGCCTGTGTCCATCTCTCCCTCTCTCCCCCAACCTGTTCTCTGCCTGTGTCCACCTCTCCCTCTCTCCCCCAACCTGTTCTCTGCCTGTGTCCATCTCTCCCCCTCTGCCCCAACCTGTTCTCTGCCTGTGTCCACCTCTCCCTCTCTCCCCCAACCTGTTCTCTGCCTGTGTCCACCTCTCCCTCTCTCCCCCAACCTGTTCTCTGCCTGTGTCCATCTCTCCCTCTCTCCCCCAACCTGTTCTCTGCCTGTGTCCATCTCTCCCTCTCTCCCCCAACCTGTTCTCTGCCTGTGTCCACCTCTCCCTCTCTGCCCCAACCTGTTCTCTGCCTGTGTCCATCTCTCCCTCTCTCCCCCAACCTGTTCTCTGCCTGTGTCCATCTCTCCCTCTCTCCCCCAACCTGTTCTCTGCCTGTGTCCACCTCTCCCTCTCTCCCCCAACCTGTTCTCTGCCTGTGTCCATCTCTCCCCCTCTGCCCCAACCTGTTCTCTGCCTGTGTCCACCTCTCCCTCTCTCCCCCAACCTGTTCTCTGCCTGTGTCCACCTCTCCCTCTCTCCCCCAACCTGTTCTCTGCCTGTGTCCATCTCTCCCCCTCTGCCCCAACCTGTTCTCTGCCTGTGTCCACCTCTCCCTCTCTCCCCCAACCTGTTCTCTGCCTGTGTCCACCTCTCCCTCTCTCCCCCAACCTGTTCTCTGCCTGTGTCCATCTCTCCCTCTCTCCCCCAACCTGTTCTCTGCCTGTGTCCACCTCTCCCTCTCTCCCCCAACCTGTTCTCTGCCTGTGTCCACCTCTCCCTCTCTCCCCCAACCTGTTCTCTGCCTGTGTCCATCTCTCCCCCTCTGCCCCAACCTGTCTGCCTGTGTCCACCTCTCCCTCTCTCCCCCAACCTGTCTGCCTGTGTCCACCTCTCCCTCTCTCCCCCAACCTGTTCTCTGCCTGTCCACCTCTCCCTCTCTCCCCCAACCTGTTATCTGCCTGTGTCCTTCTCTCCCTCTCTCCCCCAACCTGTCTGCCTGTGTCCACCTCTCCCTCTCTCCCCCAACCTGTCTGCCTGTGTCCACCTCTCCCTCTCTCCCCCAACCTGTTCTCTGCCTGTCCACCTCTCCCTCTCTCCCCCAACCTGTTCTCTGCCTGTGTCCATCTCTCCCTATCTGCCCCAACCTGTCTGCCTGTGTCCATCTCTCCCTCTCTCCCCCAACCTGTCTGCCTGTGTCCACCTCTCCCTCTCTCCCCCAACCTGTTCTCTGCCTGTCCACCTCTCCCTCTCTCCCCCAACCTGTTATCTGCCTGTGTCCTTCTCTCCCTCTCTCCCCCAACCTGTCTGCCTGTGTCCACCTCTCCCTCTCTCCCCCAACCTGTCTGCCTGTGTCCACCTCTCCCTCTCTCCCCCAACCTGTTCTCTGCCTGTCCACCTCTCCCTCTCTCCCCCAACCTGTTCTCTGCCTGTGTCCACCTCTCCCTCTCTCCCCCAACCTGTCTGCCTGTGTCCACCTCTCCCTCTCTCCCCCAACCTGTTCTCTGCCTGTCCACCTCTCCCTCTCTCCCCCAACCTGTTCTCTGCCTGTGTCCATCTCTCCCTCTCTCCCCCAACCTGTCTGCCTGTGTCCACCTCTCCCTCTCTCCCCCAACCTCCCCAGCCTGTGTCCACCTCTCCCTCTCTCCCCCAACCTGCCATTCTAGCAGAGCTGGCTCTGTCACTTTGCAGTTATCTCTCTATGTATCTGTAGCTGTCCATCTCTTACTCTGCCATGAATAGGTGGTATGAGGCTAGTTGCCTCGGAGTCAAAATGACTGTAATTCATGTTTTCTATTATTTTTCTTTTACGTTTGTTATTGTTATGTGTTATCTACATGTACAGTATGTATCAACTCAAGTGTGCTATCTTCTTTAGTCTATGTATGTAGTATGTAGACAGGTGCTCTATGTGTGTAGTCTACAGGGTGGTCGAGGTTGAATTGAACTCGTGCACCTCCGCACCTCCTCCCTGTTGTAAATGAGGATAGTTGGCTTATTGACAAAATTGCTGCTATTTCCTATACACATATACTCTATTGTTTTTAACTGGTTTTCTCTCTGTGTGGCTTTCTTTATATCTTCAGACAGTGACACAGACAGTTTGCATAGTGATACAGAAGACACCAAAGAGGTGAGACTCCCATCTCTCTCTCTCTCTCTCTCTCTCTCTCTTTATCTCTCTCACACACACACACACACGCACACACAGAGGAGAAAGTGGTGAATGAATCATTAACTGCTCTGCTCTAAAGATCAACAGGTTTTTACCTGTTTCACCTGAGAGAAACGACAACCTATCACAGGTTGTGTGTGTGTGTGTGTGTGTGTGTGTGTGTGTGTGTGTGTGTATATATGTTTGTGTTCCTTCCTGTTATGTTGCGAGAGCCAGAGAAAAAGGAGGGGCTTGTCGGGAACTGTGTCTGTCAAACATTAACCTGCAATTGTCCTTTGTACATTGCACACACACACATGCGCACACACGCACACACACACACACACACACATGCACTACCTGCTGCCAGTAATGGGAGTGCACAAATGTTTTACCTAAGTAAAAGTAGAAATAGCTTGATAGAAACATGTCATTGTCCTTAAAACAGCAAGACATCACAACAACAACAATGTACTTCTGGGTGTCATTGCAGCAGAAACTAGTATGAAATATAGTTGAAAAGCTGTGCCAAACAGACGTTAATATCTGAAAAACTATACATCACATCGGTTATATTTTGACCTTGTGAGTAAGAGCAGAAATAGCTCAAGGGTTCCATGTATAATATATGTACTATATGTAGTGTTAAAGTTGTGTGAACTGACCTAGTTTCAAAATGTTTGAATTTAGTAAAAAGAGTGACTTCCTGGCCCCATAGGGTCCCATTATAAAGGTTGAAAAAAGTACAAAACATAAACTGTGATTTCTCAAAGAGTACAAAATATAAATTAAAGCTATGAGTCGTAAACATGGTGACTGGCTGAAAGTTGAAATGGAGTGTCTAGCATGAAGTATGAAGGAGCAGTTAGTTCAAAGAGGGTGTGGTTTCACATGAAGTATGAAGCAGAGCCGTGTATATAGAAGAGTCGCGACATCTCCATTCACTCCAATGGACTTTTTTTTTTTTTTTTACTTCTAAGAGTTCCAGGAAGTAAGGTTCTGGATTAAGCAGCACTGTTGAGTTGGAGCAAAATGGACAGTTTGTGATGTACTTTTTTTTTTTTTTTTTTTTAATCAAATTGTACCTTATCAGCTTTATTTTAGCATTCAAAAGTAGCGTGAGACCCCTTCCTGGCTGTTCATTGGCTAATGAGTCACGCATTTTGGTCCTCTGACGCCACTCTCTCTAAATTGCTCTGGTATGAAGGAGCAGTTAGAGTTCAAAGAGGGCATGGTTTTACATTAAACTGCTGTTTAAAACCAATGGTAGTTGCACCCAGAAGTATAGCCAATCCGTTTGTTTACAAACAAGATGATTCGTCCAAGAGCATGGCCTTATGACTGTTCATATAATTATGATACCTTTTGTTGGATTGTGATGTGATTTTGAGTTTTTGCTTATCCACATTATTGTATGTTACCTCAAAAATGTACTTAGTGATATTTTTTCTTTTGTAGAGTATTCCTGTTTACAGTGCCAACTGCCCATGCTTTGGTATACAGATCTTAAGTGGGTGCTCTGCTTTGGTATACCTATCCTAAGTGGCTGCTCTGGGGGACATAGTCTTTGGTATACAGAGCCTAAGTGCTGCTCTGGGGGACCTAGTCTTTGGTATACAGAGCCTAAGTGCTGCTCTGGGGGACCTAGTCTTTGGTATACAGAGCCTAAAGTGGCTGCTCTGGGGGACCTAGTCTTTGGTATACAGAGCCTAAGTGGCTGCTCTGGGGGACCTAGTCTTTGGTATACATATCCTGAGTGGCTGCTCTGGGGGACCTAGTCTTTGGTATACATATCCTAAGTGCTGCTCTGGGGGACCTAGTCTTTGGTATACAGAGCCTAAGTGCTGCTCTGGGGGACCTAGTCTTTGGTATACATATCCTAAGTGGCTGCTCTGGGGGACCTAGTCTTTGGTATACAGAGCCTAAGTGGCTGCTCTGGGGGACCTAGTCTTTGGTATACATATCCTAAGTGGCTGCTCTGGGGGACCTAGTCTTTGGTATACATATCCTAAGTGCTGCTCTGGGGGACCTAGTCTTTGGTATACAGAGCCTAAGTGGCTGCTCTGGGGGACCTAGTCTTTGGTATACAGATCCTAAGTGCTGCTCTGGGGGACCTAGTCTTTGGTATACATATCCTGAGTGGCTGCTCTGGGGGACCTAGTCTTTGGTATACATATCCTAAGTGCTGCTCTGGGGGACCTAGTCTTTGGTATACATATCCTAAGTGGCTGCTCTGGGGGACCTAGTCTTTGGTATACATATCCTAAGTGGCTGCTCTGGGGGACCTAGTCTTTGGTATACATATCCTAAGTGCTGCTCTGGGGGACCTAGTCTTTGGTATACAGAGCCTAAGTGCTGCTCTGGGGGACCTAGTCTTTGGTATACATATCCTAAGTGGCTGCTCTGGGGGACCTAGTCTTTGGTATACAGAGCCTAAGTGGCTGCTCTGGGGGACCTAGTCTTTGGTATACATATCCTAAGTGGCTGCTCTGGGGGACCTAGTCTTTGGTATACATATCCTAAGTGCTGCTCTGGGGGACCTAGTCTTTGGTATACAGAGCCTAAGTGGCTGCTCTGGGGGGCCTAGTCTTTGGTATACAGATCCTAAGTGCTGCTCTGGGGGACCTAGTCTTTGGTATACATATCCTAAGTGCTGCTCTGGGAAACTAGTCTTTGGTATACATATCCTAAGTGCTGCTCTGGGAAACTAGTCTTTGGTATACAGATCCTAAGTGGCTGCTCTGGGGGACCTAGTCTTTGGTATACACATCCTAAGTTGCTGCTCTGGGGGACCTGGTCTTTGGTATAAATATCCTAAGTGCTGCTCTGGGAAACTAGTCTTTGGTATACACATCCGAAGTTAAAATATCGTTTTCAAATACCTTCATTTGTGTACCTTGAAACGTGGCTCAAATCACAGTTTTTTATGGTCTTCTTTCTCCTCTTGTTCTTTTCTTCCCCTTGTTATTGTGATTGACAGGGTGTCAGTGGATTGTGGAAGCAGCATGGCTACAGCAGCTACAGCTCGTCAGTTCTCAGGGTTCCTACATGTTCTCTGCCTGGCATGGCCACCTTCGTCACGCCACACAAGCCCAACTTCCGGGTCACCAGCACACGAGACCCCACCCCCCTCATCAGCTACCACACCGACGGCTGGACGTCAGGCTACAGCCAGGACGCTCAGCACCTGCTGCCCATGGATTCGAGTGCTGCCACCCACGAGATGCGCGCCAGTGTCATTATGAAGACTTCTGACCTCACCTCCTCCTGACCTTTTGACCCCGGACCAGGGCACA
Organism: Poromitra crassiceps; assembly: GCF_964638095.1. NCBI lineage: Eukaryota > Metazoa > Chordata > Actinopteri > Beryciformes > Melamphaidae > Poromitra > Poromitra crassiceps. Next base: position 22,361,971 of record NC_139634.1, read on the forward strand.
GCTTCCACAGCATAGGAATGACAGAGAATGTCCCTTTTCCACCTCAGGGCCAAGTGGGGCTTACCGTGGCAAAGCTCCAAAACCTTTGATTTCACTGGAGCTCCCGTCTTGGGGCCGTTTAACCCCTCCTGATTCCCATTCAATGTGGGGATGCAGATTGCCGTTAAAGGAATATACAGAGTTTTGGGGAGATTTGCCCGTTGGTCAGAGTACCCATTAAGAGATGTCAACATTGACACCAAATCGTCAGTGTCCGCAGTACGTCATTGGCTCTGGTGCCCCATGCTAATGTGTTAGCATACACTATGTTGAGTGGTTGTTGGTATCTAGCATTCAGCGTTTCTGTTTTCCGGTAATTGCTGGATAATTGCGCGGTCTTGCCTGCGGCTCGGCTGCTGTGTGGCCTTGCCTGCCCTATTGGCGCGTGCACAATGTCTCCCCCTCTCTCTCCCTCAGTCTCTCTGCCCCTCTGATGATGTCATCAGTGGGACAGAGCCCCAGCTCCCATTTATATACAGAGAGAGAGAGAGAGATATAATATGTAATATATATATATAGTGTAAAGTTTACCTATCTCCTACTCAGAACTACAAGACCTCGCCACATATAATTTAAGATTACCGTACTGACAATTTAGCTCTTGAGCTGCTACAAGTTCTCATTTGATCACTGTTGAAGTAGTTCTAGTCATCTACTATCAGTCACATAGTGTATGCTACTATCAGTCACATAGTGTATGCTACTGTCAGTCACATAGTGTATGCTACTGTCAGTCACATAGTGTATGCTACTGTCAGTCACATAGTGTATGCTACTATCAGTCACATAGTGTATGCTACTATCAGTCACATAGTGTATGCTACTATCAGTCACATAGTGTATGCTACTATCAGTCACATAGTGTATGCTACTATCAGTCACATAGTGTATGCTACTCTCAGTCACATAGTGTATGCTACTGTCAGTCACATAGTGTATGCTACTATCAGTCACATAGTGTATGTTACTGTCAGTCACATAGTGTATGCTACTATCAGTCACATAGTGTATGCTACTGTCAGTCACATAGTGTATGCTACTATCAGTCACATAGTGTATGCTACTGTCAGTCACATAGTGTATGCTACTGTCAGTCACATAGTGTATGCTACTGTCAGTCACATAGTGTATGCTACTCTCAGTCACATAGTGTATGCTACTGTCAGTCACATAGTGTATGCTACTGTCAGTCACATAGTGTATGCTACTGGGAACACATGCATGGGAACTCCTTTAATAAAAGCAAACTATGTTTATAGCAAGGGAGGGAACACAATATTTTATGTGAAACTACATCCCAGCTGGTAGACCAGCTCTACTGGCTACAAGACGCAGAAAGGATCACGGGCATGTTGTTTTGCTGGGAAGAAGAGTGACATTAAAGGTATACTATGCAACTATTTCATAAAAGAAAATATCTATATATCTATATACACTCATAGAAAAGTTAACCCTATCAATCATCGCTTATGGCCCATTGGAATTGTGTGGGGGGGGTGTTTACATGGAGGGACACTGCCCTCTGCCTGTGCTGGCAATATGTTGGTTTTCCGGGACGTTTTTGGGTGGATACATTGTGTAAGAGGTCCACGTGGAGCTGTATAACACCCAGCCAATAACATCGCTCACAGCGCAACAGCCAACCAATAGCATCGCTAGAGCGGAGTCAGCGCCAGACTAAAATCAGGAAATAGAGCTCCTTCCCAGATCAATGTTTGAGCTGTCTGGCGCTCATCCCTCGATGGTTTGAAGTAGGGGTGTAAAAAATAATCGATTATAAGATGCATCGCGATGCGGACGTGCACGATTCTGCATCGATTCACAAATGTCAAAAATCGATTATATATATATATATATATATATATATATTCTTTTAAAATAATCAAATAAAATATAATGGAAGTACATGCAGTTGTTTATTTTAATTATGGATCATAATATAATGCAATTCCAAATGCACTTTTATTTTAAAAGTAGCCACACAGTGAGAAAAAAGAAAGTGAGAAAAAATAAATCATGTATTGGGGAAAAAAAAGTGATGCATCGATTTAAGATGCATCGAGATGCATCGATAATCGTAATCGAATCGAATCGTAGCCCTCTGAATCGGAATCGAATCGAATCGTGAGGCCAGTGGCGATTCACAGCCCTAGTTTGAAGGTATGTGTGTGTTTGTGTTTTTATAGCATAACCACTGTGAAACTATCAGAGGATAACGTTTAATCCCTGTGTTTGAACGCTTTACCGGCGCTTTCTCTCTCCACTTAAACATAACCTTGCTCGACCACATAAACACAGAACACAGCAAAACAATGTCCCATCACCAAAATACACACAGGGCACAGCGTCTCAACATAAACACACTGCCACACTATTATATGGGCCAGAAGTGATCGTTTTGAGGGGAAATGTTTGTATAATGGGTTTTTTATTAAATGGTTGCATAGTAAACCTTTAATAATGTATAAGCCCTGATTTGCCCTGTAGTGGAAAGCAGGCGTCTGTCAGCCTGTCTGTCTGGAGACCTCAGGACCATGTACCCGCCAACACAGACGTATGGACAGACATGCAGGCAGACAGACAGACAGACAGACAGGCCAACGGCCAGTGAGACTGACAGACCGACCGACTGTGATCGACTGGCTGTGACCAATCATGTAATTTCCCTCTACTCTGCCTTCTACTGTTAATAATGTACATAGCACATACCGTATGTATGTATGTATGCAAGCCGCTTCTGCACCTTATGGACTGCACTTGTGTGTGTGTGTGTGTGTGTGTGTGTGTGTGTGTGTGAGTGTGTGTGAGAAGCCTTATTGAAGATGTGTGCCTTTCATAGTATGTTGCTGGATTCAAACTAAATGTGCTTTAGTCTGCTAGTTACACATAGAGGTAACTAGCAGATAGGTGTGTTGGCTAGTTGGTTATCGATGGAGCTAGCAAACACATAGAGGTAACTAGCAGATAGGTGTGTTGGCTAGTTGGTTATCGATGGAGCTAGCAAACACATAGAGGTAACTAGCAGATAGGTGTGTTGGCTAGTTGGTTATCGATGGAGCTAGCAAACACATAGAGGTAACTAGCAGATAGGTGTGTTGGCTAGTTGGTTATCGATGGAGCTAGCAAACAGGATAGTAGGACACTTTGAGGAATAAAGAGATGAGAGACATTGTGCAGAGAATTCCATTCTTAAGCCGGTTACATGTAACCTGGTTTAGGTTTGATTAAAGTAAATGTCATAACTGAGTTATGACACCAGGTTACACGTAACCTGGTTTAGGTTTGATTAAAGTAAATGTCATAACTGAGTTATGACTAGGGATGCACGCTATATCGGCAATCATATCGGTATCGGCCGATGTTGGTCATTTTTTAACATATCGGTATCGGTCAGATGTTGCAATGTTAATATCGGTTATCATTATCAGCCAAATTCTTCACATTGATATGAAATAATGCAGTAAATCTATGATTTATGGGCTTTTCCAAAGGCTTTGCAAATAAAGAAATGCATAACTTTTTCAAATTCATTGTTATGTGTTTTTCAGTATGTACAAAATGTGATGATCATAAAAATGTGGTTTTATACAGATCATATCGACATCGGTAAATATCGGTTATCGGCCATAACAGCAATGTTAATATCGGCATCGGCCAAAATTTTTATATCGGTGCATCCCTAGTTATGACACCAGGTTACACGTAACCTGGTTTAGGTTTGATTCAAGTCAATGTCATAACTGAGTTATGACACCAGGTTACATGTAACCTGGTTTAGGTTTGATTCAAGTCAATGTCATAACTGAGTTATGACACCAGGTTACACGTAACCTGGTTTAGGTTTGATTCAAGTCAATGTCATAACTGAGTTATGACACCAGGTTACACGTAACCTGGTTTAGGTTTGATTAAAGTAAATGTCATAACTGAGTTATGACACCAGGTTACACGTAACCTGGTTTAGGTTTGATTCAAGTCAATGTCATAACTGAGTTATGATATATTAAACTGATGACTGTGGCATGGAAACATACAGTTGACATACTGTGCAGACTTGTAATGAGTACATGAAAATAATCGTTAGTTGCAACCCTATGTGATTTATTCATGGAAACAGTAAGACTCACTCTCAGGATCCCAAAGGTTTATGTCAACAGTGTAACATAACATGACTATGATCTTCTTAGGTATGACCAATAGCCAGGTGACATCATGCATGTAAACATAGCCACTGATGACAGCAGGGGTGCAAACTAGTAACATGAGGAAGTGAAAGATCTTGAGTGGTTTTGTGTCTGCCGTGGTGTCTATCACCATTTTCACTCTCCATGAGTTTGCATCCCTGTGACAGGTACTGTAAAGTGAGTATTTTGCTGTCTTCATGGGAACTGGGAAGTTTCTGAGCACAAAAGGGAACTTAATTGACAACGCAAAATGCACAGAGCGATGAACGGTGGCACTAACCAAAGCCATTTCTTCAGGCGCTTTCACTTGACTCATGTTGTAGTTTGAGCTGTAGGCTAACCGTGTTAGCAGTCTAAAGCTGTCGGATAACCATGTTAGCAACTAGCAGGCTAAAGCTGTAGGCTGTGTTAGCAGCTAGCAGGCTAAAGCACATCCCTGAATCCCAGCCTGCCTGACCTGTCCTCCACAGAGTCATCCAGCCTGTAGGCTCTCAAGCCAGTCTATCTCTTCCACAATCTTCCAATGCTCCAGAGACAGTCTGTACTTCAGCCCAGACTAAGTTCAGTGGTGTTCGACCAATCACGACACATGTAAACAAAACTCAGGCAGGTGATTGGAGAAATGAGCGGATGTCCCACCTTAAACAGTATCCAATTTGACCAACTTTCTCCTCTATGAAGTACAGACGGTACTAGGCGGAAGCATTTGCAAATTGCGGGAGCCAACGCGTCTTAAGACTATCCAGCCTGGAGCAGCTCCAAAAGTTGCCACAGGAACACAAGAAGACAAATCATATTCAAATCTAATAGGAATCTGTCATACCTCTGAACCCATCCTTTGGACTTTTACACTGGATACACGCGCCTATCATGTGCTGACTTAAGTGCATTCAGGTTCACTTGACAGCAGACATGGGATAGAAATGGCCTGAACAAATGTTTCTTTAGTGTGCCTTCGTTACTAGGACAGCTCCCTTACTGAGCAGATTCAGTTGGCAGTCCTGGATTGTTGTCCGGAACAGCCTTGTCGCCACCTTAAAGGCCATCATAGTACATGGGCAATATTTTTAAACAATGCATATAGAGTACCGCAGGGATAATATTTTTGTAGGCTTCACCAGAAATCGCTGCCATGTTGCTTCATGTGGGAAAAGACTATGGAACTTTAGAGTGGGGAATTCACTTCAATGCATGAAATAAGGTCGGTGGTTAACAATTTATGGGAGTGGTCATTTGTGTTCAGCAGGATAATCTTAACAGACGACGACCACTTTTATGACTTTTTACGTTTTCTGAAAATCACGTAAAAAAACGCATTTACGTTTCATAAGTCATACAAGTGGTCCACGTTTGTGAAGATTATCCTGCTGAACACAAATTGCCACTCAAATAAACTTTTGTTAACCACAGACCTTATTTCATGCATCTTTTCAACAGTCATATGATGTGATAATTTTTTTTTAATAATCACCGTCCTAAGGTCACCATCTTATCTACAACAATTGAATGAATGGTGTTGTTGTCATCATGCCTACAAAGCAATCCAAATGTCTATTCAGACTAATTTATATTGCCTCAAAAGGTTGTCCATGTCTTATGTTGTATGAATGAATACAAAGAGGCCTAGTATGAAATAACTAATGTGCACTTCAGCCCAGTGCCCTTTTCTGCTTTATTAATTTTATGTAAAGGGTTGTCATATTAATCCAAAGGGGACATTGAAATTTTATTTTTGTGTTTCTCAGAAAGAAAAAAGAATGAACGTTGATGCTTAGTAATATTATTATTGAAACTATGATTTTCTATCATTGTTCGATCTCACCAACCTGTGTTTTGCTTTTCTGTACTTCGATGTTTAGTTGGCAGATTCATGCAACCCATGATCAATGTGATAGACGAAAACCTCACATCCCCCCAAAAAGTCAAGAATGGGATCAAAGCATACAGTAGCTGCCAGTACTCCTTTAGTTCTCTGTCAACTTCCTTTTTTTAAACTCTGTCAACAGTTTGCTTGTTTTGGGTTTTGAAGATTGGCAATACGTTTTATTATTTTTAAAATAATCTGGACAACAGCTAGACAAGACAAGACAAACATGAAGATGAATTGGAGACATCAGAACAGAACTGTCCTAGACTAGACACCAGAAAGGAGGAGTAAGAGAAGAATAATTAAGAAACCTGATGTGGAACAGTGAGAGAGACAAGTGAAAACGCTTAAGCAGGGCTACCATCCAAAACAGACAGGAGTGCAGATCATTTGTTGCTGCCCTAGATCAGTGGTTTTCAAACTTTTTCATGTCAAGGACCTCTAAATACGATTTTGTCCCAGGATCCCCCCATCTGATATGATTTTTGCTTTTAGATGTTTTATTACAGAAATTATATGAAACCCATGACCAAAATAGTCATACATTCTGTCATGTTACTTATGGATAGAATTGTAATGAAATTAAATTATTCCCCTTTTTGCTGGGGACTCCCTGGAACCCACTCAGGGACCCCTGGGGGTGCCCAGACCCCCACTTTGAAAACCATTGCCCTAGATGTTAGTAGGCATAAAGGGCAGTAAGTAAAACTAGAAAGAAAAGAAAGTCTACAGCTGTGCTCAGGTCTTCTGTAGCTACTGACGATAGAACAAAGAGAGAAAAAACGTGCTTTAGCTGATAATGCCAAACCGGTGCCTCTCAGACAAGGGGACTGAGTTAAACTAGTGAAACAAAAGGATCTGGAGCACACGGTCAAAGTTAGGCAATTTAATAGGTGCAAGCAAAGACTAACGTTTCGACACACACAGGTGTCTTCTTCAGAGTCAAACCTTACTGACAATAGGTTTGTGGCGAAGGGTGTAAGTTATTCACCCTCTTTTACGTTCAGGTCTAGGTTCTTCTCAAGAGATTGCACTCTGAGCTGCTGAGCTTGAAGTCCTGATACCTCACCTTTGTATTTGGAGCGGACATCTGCATGTCGATATGTTTTAGGAACAGTTCACCCAAAAATGAAGATTCTGTCATCTACTCAAGATCAACAGATTTCTGAAGTAAAAATCGGGGACATTTCCAGTTTAACTGTCACTATATCATTAAAATATCAAATGTTATTATATTATATATAGTTTCATGTGTTTGTGACCATGGTAGCTGTTGTACTGTAATAATCTATGGTATGACTGATATCCCTCCAAAATACCACATTAAGACACCAAGACCTTGAGGAACACCATAGAGAAATGCATGCTGTGATTTGGTATCCATAACTTTTGACATTTGGAGATATATAAGTATCTTCACTCTAGATTTAAAAATGAGCGCACTAGAGCCTGTAAAAGAGTGTGGAGAAAATCGGGGACGTCTGGTGATGTTTGTCATTTTTTGGGTGAGCTGTTCCTTTAATAAGACAAACTGTTCCACATGGAAAATCTCTCTTGTCTTTTACAATTCAATTCTGGGATTTGTGTTATAGTCTTGCACTCAACACATACCATAAAGCAGCATATTACCTTTCGGTTCAAGTCATAAAATGAATGAGGGGGGTTTGGAGCCTAACTGCTTAGCTACTCATACCGGAGTTAAGAGGTTTTCACACAGCAACTGTTTATTCTCTATCATGGTAACTATAACTGTGGATCATCTTGTAAATCTGAATAAAGACTTTTTTTGTTATTTAATCTGTGGTTTTTATGAGAAGTGTAAGGTTTGTCTAGTGAAACTCGTAAAGACCAGAGTCCGCTTTTATGGTGTGTGAGAGACCTTGTACCTCTGTTCCTGTTGAGATAAAAGAGAGTTTGTTTGTATTCACTGTGAAAGTTGGCCAGTTTAGACTAGAGGTTAGACTTGTATTAAGGTTTAGATAAGGGTTAAAAGTTTGGTAATGAATACCAGTATGAGTGTGTGTGTTCTGTGGTAAACATTTGCTTGTGCTTTGATAGGAATAGAGGTAGTGGAGCATGTACCATACGCCAACTGCTTGTTTCGGTTTCAGTTGCTGTTCCCAGTTCTCACACTACTTCCTGTTTGCTGCAGATGGATGGTCGGTAGCCTTGATGACTGCCATATATGTTACACACACACACACACACACACACACTTATATTATAGCCTATAATATATGAAGAAAGCCCTGTCTTCATATAAGTGACAACAGTCAGACCAAAAAGGCAGACGAGCTCTTACACATGCAAAAGTTAAACCAGGGGAAATGTCTCATTTCAGAGATCTGCAGTGACATCTCAGTAATGCCATCTTGCGTTTGAAAGCAAAACTACAGCTTCATTTCTCTGGCATACCATACATGCTGTATATAGTCTTTAGTGCTGAAAGTTTGATGATTTTTTTTGTAGTTATTTGTTGGAGAAAATTGAAGTTCCATTGCCATTTCCTAATCAATAAGCTATAAGCTATAATTGCATACACATAATTAATGCTATGAGTTATTAGTCATAAGACATCTCACAAATGCATATTTGCACTATGCAGAGACACATAATTAGTTTATCAAGCACAAGATTTCTCCCCTTTGCTCTGGCCTTCAGAAACTCAGCATGACAATGACCATGAGACAGGAACGCTTGCTGATAATAGTCTCCCAGTTGGACTGCACTGACACACACTCCAAACTATTCATACATTCCTCTCTGTTTCTCTCTGCCTTCCTTGCCTATAAAGCGTGTGTCAAACTGTCAATCGCTACTGAATATTTGGACTCTGTACATTGATCAGATGGTGCATTGAGTGCATTCAGTGCATTGAGTGCATTGAGTGCATTCAGTCACTCCTATAATGCAGTTTATAGGAGATTGTTATGGCTTTAAATATACTCTTATAAGACAACTTTCTGGCTCTTGGCTTCATTCATTTGGTTTATATTAGCTGTTATATATATTATATTGCGGATGAGGAATGGTGAAATTCCATTCTATAACATTATTCTATATGTCTTATGCTAAACCTATAAGTCTCGATAAGTCCCCACAGGAATTTTACAGGAATACTATATTGTCATCGGTGACATCATTACTGACCAAAATCATCACAAATCTCACAATGTGGGACCAAAAACGTGACCAAAATCGCAGACAGATGGCACTTTCTGATACAATTAGCCTACATAAAACAATGTAAGATAAATCAAGGTCCAAATGATTGCAGTAGCCTTTCATTTAGAAACTGAGATACATGGAGATAAACACAGTGATCAGCTCTCTTCTTATCAAGTAAGTGGGCTCACTGAACACTAATGCTATTCATTTTGTCTTGTTTGCTTCCACTCCACACACTCTATCACACGACTGTCTGCTGGTAGCTGGAATCAGAAAAATCAAGGGCTGCACGGCTAAGAGTAGGTATATATGGCCGAGGCTGGCCAATCAGCAGCAGGCGCTCGCAATTGTGCTAATTAAGTGTCTTAAAGTGGTAATCCACGACAGCTGCGCTGGATCAGGTAATCTCATCATGAATGGAATTAATGAGGGAGAGAGGTCATCCTCAGGAAACCTGGGTTCATCTCTATGCATTCTAAATCCCATAGAGATAGGCACCGTGCCTATCTCTATACCATCTATATCCCATAGAGATAAACACAACAGTGTTATTATATAAGGTGTGGCCTTACTGACTTAAAGATGGATGCAGTTTGATTATTTAAACAATCTTTGAGCAACAGTTGTACCAAAAGTGTGTGGCTTTGTGTTGTTATTGTTGTGGAGGAATCTTACAAAGTGGACCTTGATGGTATGCAAACACATGGAAAAATGGCCATGGATTCTCTTACCATTAGCCTACATAAAACAATGTAAGATAAATTAAGGTCCAAATGATTGCAGTAGCTTTGAATTTAGAAACTGAGAATCATGCACAGTCTTATTGAGATTGTTTCATCATGGACAAAGGCAGAATTTTCCAATTTTCTATACATTGTTTGTCTTGAAATAAAATCACCAAAATTCAATTTAAATATTAGTTTAGGATACCAGCTCAGACTTCTTAAGCCAGGTTTTCTCAATGCTTTTCACTCTTTCATCTGACTGTTGCCATTCAAAACTGACTTAGGCTTGAACCCATGACCTCAACTAGATTTCTAGTAAGACAAGTTGTTTTAAAAAGAAATTAACAACAGCACCTGTTAACAAAGAAACCAGTTTATGATATTCTGTTGTTGTTGTGTTGATATTTGATGGTGTACATGTGGTTTCCTGTTGTAGCCTACTCAGTGTCAAGTGTATCATGTGGATATCAAATATCATGAATCTTGTTGAAATTAGTGTTATTTGGTATTGAATCTGAATCAGTGATCTGATATACATTTATTTTTATTTATTCATTTTTATTTCATTTTTCATTTGTTTTTAACTGTTGATGTCACATGAATGTGAGAGAATCGTTTAGTTTGTTTTGTTGAGATTAACTAATCAATATGTGATGTTTGAATGATTTGTCTTGTTCTTTGTTTGACTATGCTCAAAGACACTTTACAAACAGGATAAAACAACTTTAATAAAGAGAAAAAATATTGCAATAGATGAGAGAGAGAGAGAAGATTATAGGTCAAAAGCAACAGTGAAAAGGGGTTTTGAAGGCTTTTTTGGAAAGATGACATAATGAGTATGAAAGACAATGACTTTTGGCTTGTCAGCATTCAGAGGGAGGGGGCGGCTGCAGCAGCAAGTCTCTGTCAGAGGCTGCCCCGTCACAGCTTTAGCTTTACCTATGATGCTTGTCAAAGTGGATATACATTTTATGATCATACCCCCCCCTGCTGTTCTGTTTTACACAACTTATGTCAGTTTGACACTCTCACACTATGGTTTCCACTAGTGCTTATATGTTACCAGTTTCTTTCACTAGACTGCTCTATGAGAAGCTGCTTTTACATCTGCCATGACTGCTCCTCTGCACTCTCCGCTGTTCAACAGTACAAAAAAGATTGGCATCAGTGATATATCACTCTCAAAATTAAATTACTTCTTTTTCATTGACTGGGTAAGCTGTAGCTCTTCTGGCCAGCAGGTGGCACTGTGACTCCATTTATCAACTCCTCTCGTCTTCCCCACCGTCTTCCCTCCCACTCTCTAGTCTACTACACAGTCATTCAATATGTAAGGGTATATGGGACACAGGTGAGTCACATAGCAGTGCCAGTGTGTCGCTCTGAAAGTGAAAACTATATAATTGGAAGTATGCTAGGAAGAAGGTATACATTTTATTGTCTTGCATTTATGACATTTGTAGTCCGAGGAGGCTTTTGGGCCTTGTTGATGAGGCTGATGATGGCAGATGGGAAGAAGCTGTTCTTGTGGCGAGAGGTTTTGGTCTTGACAGACCTCAGTCTCTTGCTGAGGGGAGTGTTTCGAAGAGTTTGTGTCCGGGGTGGGAGGGGTCTGTTATGATTTTACAAGACACCTTCAGTGTCCTGGTGGTGTGCAGGTCCTGAAGGGATGGGAGGTTGCATCCGATCGCCTTCACAGTACAACGTATGAAGCGCTGCAATCTGTTAATATCCTTGACGGGATATGGAAAAAAAATCTGCTATACAAATACATTATACATACATATTCATAATGCCCTATTTTTTCTGGTTTTTCTTTCATTTTTGCTCATTTAGATACTTTTCAGCCTCTCTGCCTCCTCTGACAATCAAATGGAATGACCTGAAAAGGGAAAATCATTATCTGCCTGAACTGTTCTCCACTCTGCATAATAAGTAGGCATGTCTTTGTTTTAAGGGGTCACAAGCCAAAAAGTTTCACAACCACTGTTCTAAATGACGCTCATACTAGAACTAGAAGGAAAGTAATCAAGTCAAGCGCACACACACACACACGCACGCGCACACACACACACACACACACAGTGGCGGACTGCATAATCGGGCACGTCGGGCAAATGCCCAGTGGCCTGGCCTGGCCTGGCCTGCAAAAAAAAAAAAAAAATTTGCAGGCCAGGCCAGGCCACTCACTGAACAGCAGGCCAGGCGCCGCCTACTGGTTTACTAGTGGTTTTATTATTTTATTCAGGTTTAAAGTGGGTGCATCTCATTGTAAAATTGGACTTGGCCCAAATTGGGCTTCAAACGGCCCAAATTGGGCTTCAAACGGCCCAAATCGGGCTTCAAACGGCCCAAATCTGGCTTTAAACGACCCAAATTGGGCTTCAAACGGCCCAAATCTGGCTTCAAACGGCCCAAATTGAGCTTCAAACGGGACAAATTTTTCACCTTCTTTCCAGGCGAGCCAGAAGTATCTCAAACGTGAGCAGCAGGTGCAAAACAATCATTAAATCAACAAGAAAAGTTATAAATACTTAGAATACTTCTATACTTATCATACGTACAGTATATGCCCCTAACCTCTCTACGTATACTTTGGGAACTTATATGCCCCTAACCCTAACCCTAACCCTTATTTAACTCTGAGTACAGTTATTTGTGTAAACCCCCCCCCCTGACCTCTGCAGAGACATGAGCTGAGGGTTATGACACAGAAAACCACAGAGAGCTGACATTTTACTGACATCGGAAGTATGTTTTCTGTTTTGCTCCTGTCCTCTGGCTGCTAAATTCTGAATTTAGACCAAATAATTTGATAATACAAGCAAGTGTTTTATGATGGCATCAGAATGCCATATCAAATTATTTGTTTCCTATGCCTCTGTCTTTTACATTTCAGCTGTCAATCAACATAAATCTGGTGTGTGCGTGTGTGTGTGTGTGTGTGTGTGTGTGTGTGTGTGTGTGTGCGTGTATGTTTTATTGACAGATGTATCGAGAGAAAGACAGAGGTGTGGGAGAGAGAGAGAGAGAGAGAGAGAGAGAGGAGAACATGCAACAAAAGCCCACTGGCTCAATTTGAACCCGGGTCACTGTGGGAGGACTAAAGCTTACCTCTTCTGATGTTAATTTTAAAGTAATTGCTTTATTGAACAGCCAATCAGTATCCTCCATCAACCTGCTAGAGGTTTGAACTAGAGGTGGACCCAAATCCGATATTCAGAAAAGCACAAACACATGGGTTTTTACAAATATATTTTTTAGTTCATACACATATTTATCAAAGTATTTGTTTCCTATGCGTCTGTCTGTCTGTCATGGATGTGTAATAGCCTATGTGTGGAGTGACACCAAAGATTTAGCGCAGGTTTAAGGGGGGGGGGGGGGGGGGGGGGGTTAGGGTTAGTAGGGTTAGAAAGGGGGGGGTCAGAAAGTCTCTGAAAACATTTAACACATTGAATGCCAGCCATGTTTTCATTCCTGTAGGTAAGTTGTGCCAGGGGTGTTTTTGACGATTCTGGCTCATTTTAGAACAGCCGAGGATTCTTTTCTGTTAAGAATTCATGATCACCAATCATCTAAAAATAACTAATAGAATGTGTGCTTTCTCTGTCTAAAAGAGTTAGTTTGCAGAGTTAGTAGTTATGTAGATATTAGCCGTTGAGTACAGCATGGTTTCAGCGTCTGGAAATTTATTCAGAGATAAATGGCTTTTTGTGAAACAGTCACTTTAACCATTCATTTTTGGCATCAGTAAGACCGTCAGACATTCTAAACAATAGTTTTGAACAGTAATTTCCTCCATAACAACAGGAAACACCCCTCTCATTCAAACTCCTCCCTCCGTGTGTCTTCTCCTCCTTCCTCCTGGCTGTACAGCGGGCGTGTCAGAAGCGCTTTTGCTGCTGCCTGCCTGTGTGCCTGCCTGCCTGCTTGCCTGCGTGCGTACGCTCCTTGTGCGAGTCAAGATGGGCCGGGGAATGCGTGGGCGATGGGCAGATGTTGATTCTGGCCTTTCTGAGGTGTTTCAAAGTGTGTTTCACCTATGATCTATTTTGCAAATCGCTCTCCGCTCTCTGTGTGCTGCTGCCGGTGCGCGGCCGCTCTCAGGCAAGACAAGTCTTGAATGGATTACTGTAAAATCGCCACGGCATTTCCTTGAACGGCTTGGTCCCGCGGCAGTTTTTTCTTTGATTTCGGTCGTCTGGGGGAGCACTGTCAACACTTAGTGGGTCGGTAAAATAGATTATACACATTATCTTGCTCCAATAGTGATCTCGAAGATGTAAAAGTTGTTGATTGATGTACCACCGTCAAAAAAAAAAAATGTTTATCTAAGACGAGTAAACTCGGCTCTGGCACTTAAGCGTTGGATTATGTAAGACGAATTATTTCGGCTATGGCACTTAAGGTGTTAATGGTAAAAAAAGAAAAAGAAAAGATAAGAGCTCTTCCTTTATGATTTATTTTTAATTTCAGACATTTTATGTTTTATTGACAGACGTATGAGAGTAAGACAGAGATTGGATTGCTGTCTAGCAGTTTGGAGCTTGTGGGTTTGAGCCTCGGTGACTTTTGAGGTTTGAGGCTTTTCTTTCTTTCCTTTCTTTTCCTGTGTCCGAGTATGTTTGTCTTGTTCGTTTGTTGTTCTATAAAAAACTGAAAATAAAATATTGAAAAAAAAAAAAATGGCAATTGGCATATGCCAGGGATTGGCAAACTGCGGCACGTGTGCCACCTCTGGCACAAACCACACAGTATGTGCGCAAGAGCAGCCACGCAGCCCACCTGAGCAGGCTGCATCTCAGCTGCAGCTCATCCAGAGCAGTGGTTCCCAACCCCCGGGCCGCGGAGCAGTGCTGGTCCGCAAAGCATTTGCTGCGGGGCTGCGAGGAAACAACAGGGAGAAGGGGGAAAGCGAGAGAGAGAGAGAGACATAGGCTATTTGTGCACAATGTACTTGCATGGTCTGTGTGATGCTGCCAGCCTGCACCTTTCCGCAGCCCTGTCACACGCACAACACACGCACGTGGCACGCAAGGTCATCAAACGGTCATGATCCGCTGACTAAGATTGATGTGCGAGTTGCAGCGATAGCTTGAGAAACGTCGCTTGAGCGTTTCTTCAGAAGAGGCAGGGGAGATAAAAGGAAACCTGACCTAACGAGGATAACACAGTAAGAGAAAAAGGAAGAAAAAACAGAAAAGAAAGAGAGCTTTCATCTTGGCATATGATGAGTCACTTGCAAGTATGTTTGACATAACATCTTGGTATTCTGGATCAAAGTCAAGGCTGAGATAACTTAGCCACAAAAGCACTGAAAATGTTGCTTCTATTCCAACATGATCATATCTCTCCCATCACTCCTCGATGGGACGGTCTTGTTACAGGGACACACAACCCCAGGGCTCCCACTGCACACAGTGATATTGGTGAGTTGTGTTGATCTGCTGGTCCGCAGTAATATTGTCAGTGTTAAACTGCTCCGTGGTGCAAAAAAAAGGTTGGGAACCTTAGACTTGCTACATTAGATAATTTTGCCGTTTTTGTGACCAATGCCAGGCACAGACTATTAGGCCTTTTTGGAACTCTGTCCATTGCCTCATGTTGCTTTGAAAACTCAGAACAGCGGTGATGGTCTTTTAAAGTGGACACATAAGCATTCAGCACTCATCTGTGTAGCCGCCTCCGCAATTGTGATTTAGTGACTTCAAAGTCCATTTTCCCACTCCTTTATTTTGTCAACCCTCTGTATTTACACCGTGAATAAAATGGAAGACTGCGAGAGAATGGAGAGTTCATGATAATAAAGCCGGAGATGAAGGGAACCTACCAGCTTGGTAATAGCTGCAATTTCAAAACACACAAATACTGGAACTGTGCTGACATAGGGTGCAGATGGTAGAGCGCCTCCTGCATTTGCCAGTAATAGCTGACACTAAGCAGTAGCAGCTTTTCCAGATCCTTAAAGACCAATCATCTTTAGAGGCCTAAGCATGAACCTATACGTAGGCAACATAATAGCCAGGCCCTTTCACTCTGAAATAGAGACAGAAAGAGGCAGATACTACACATAGTAAGAGCCCTCGATTCGCCTCGCCAAAGTCCTTTAGGAAATCTGGCGGGCATTAAACTCAACTTATTTCTGCACTTTGAAGTCACAGGTAGGGTCACATGGGGCAACCTTATTATATTGGAAGCCTAGTTGCTCCAAGAAGTGAGCCGTTATTCTTTTAAAAGACAAATCTTGATGAGAATCGGCCAATTCTCTGGAAGCAGACGCATGACGGTGCGTCTAGATGGTAAATCATCTCTTAGTCCTCTGTGACAGTATTTTCCTGTGTGTACCCTCTAACACATACCCGCCGCCACACAGGGGGGGGGGGGGGGGGGGGGCGTATGTTGCCCATGTGTGCTTTATAGTAACGTTCAGTCAGAACTCATTTATAATTAAGCCCATTGTTAATGAACTAATCATGTACAAAACACACACACAGTCACATATTTTATATACTGTATATGTTGTAAGCCTAATTTTTGCCATCACAGCTGCTTTTTACATGTATGGGATAATACAGGCTAATATACAAGGTGTCCCAAGCTCTGGGTCATTATAAACTCAATTAGCTACAGAAGCCCTTGTATATTTCTCTCATGTGTTCATCATTCCTTTCCTCCTCTGTTTGTGTGTGATTGAGAAATGAGATGCAGGTGGTGTTCATCCTAATTGGCCTGGTCAGGTGTCAGATTGCTGCTGGCTGATTGGCTGGTGGAGAGCATTTAAGCCAGCTGATGCCATCCTGTCGCCCCTTGCTCTCCTCATTCCCAACGATGATGGCTGCTGTGCTGACTGCTGTGTTCTGTCAGGTAGGAACTGTGTGTAGACCTACTTTAGTAGTTCTGCAGAACTTTATTAAGATGTGTCTTTATCTTGGTAGACCTGTGCAGTCTAAACTGTAAATAGTTACCTTCCAGATCTACACTTTTGTACACTGTAAATAACACTTACCCAAGTAGCAGCTTTAGTTTTTTGTAACATTTTCTGATGTTTATTTTGTAGGAGCTTATAGGTAAGAGCTGTGTCTCTTATTTAATCCATCATTTTCTTTTCTTAGGTAAATTTAAGGTTGGGGATTAGTTTGATTGGTTAGTTGTGTTGGGGCCATGCTGTGCTCTGAAACTAAACCTGCTACTTGTGAACTTGTGATGGTGGTTTGGCTGATCATCCTTGGGAGTGGGAAGAGTGGGGGCACTTTTGTGTTGCGGTCCGGTTCCCCGAGGCCGGTTCCTAACATAATTGGGTGCTCGTCTGCTTTTCTCATTCGTCAGCACGTCGTCTGTGTGTGTATATATATATATATTTTATGTTTGTCTGGTGGGCAGTCTTTGTGCAGGTGGTAAATGGTGTTAGTCAAGGTGGCTTTGCATGGAGCTGAGGAAGCTCATGGTGGTAATTAAAGCTGGTGGAGATGTTTGTTGGAGGAGGAGCCGGTCAGAGGGGACCAGTAAGACTGAGGAGGGGCGTGACAAGGCAGGGCCGTCAGTAGCACCGTTTCTCCTCTTTCTGTGTAGACTGCTACCCTACAAGAGTCTCCGTACATAGACTTGCCTGTCACTCTGACTCCCAAGCCGTCTAAATCAGCGATACAGACGTATTTACAAGTGTCACAGAAACATTTCAAAGCCACATATTGAGAAGAAGGGTTCATAGCTTCTCGACGTCGGGGTTAGAAAGCTCGACGCTGCTCATAAATGCCTCTTTTCATCTGAAGTCTGTGCTGGTGATATTTTTTACCGAGCCTTTGGCCAGAGTGGCGCTGTGACGGCTGAGAGCTCTAACCTGGAAAAAATATCACCAGCACAGACCTCAGATGAAGAGGCATTTATGAGCAGCGTCAAGCTTTCTAACTCCGACGTCGAGAAGCGATGAACCCTTCTCAATATGTGGCTTTGAAATGTTTCTGTGACACTTGTAAATACGTCTGTATCACTGATTTAGACGGCTTGGGAGTCAGAGTCACAGGCAAGTCTATGTACAGAGATGGGACTCTTGTAGGGTAGCATAGTCTACACAGAAAGAGGAGAAACGGTGCTACTGACGGCCCTGCCTTGTCACGCCCCTCCTCAGTCTTACTGGTCCCCTCTGACCGGCGCCTCCTCCAACAAACATCTCCACCAGCTTTACCACCATGAGCTTCCTCAGCTCCATGCATTGCACACCATTTACCACCTGCACAAAGACTGCCCACCAGACAAACATATAAAATATATATATATACTCAGACGACGTGCTGACGAACGAGAAAAGCGGGCGACCCCCTAATTATGTTAGGAACCGGCCTCGGGGAAGGGGACGGCAACACAAAAGTGCCCCCACTCTTCCCACTCCCAAAGATGATCAGCCAAACACCATCACAAGTTCACAAGTAGCAGGTTTAGTTTCAGAGCACAGAATGGCCCCAACATCAACAAATCAAACTAATCGCCAACCTTAAACTTCCCTAAGAAAAGGATGGATTAAAAAAAAAAATGGACACAGCTCTCACATAAGCTCCTACAAAATAAACATGAGACTGTTACAAAACTAAAGGGCTTCTCCCTCCTACTACTTGGGTAAGAGTTATTTAGTGTAAAAAAAGTATAGATTTGGAAGGTAGCTATTTACAGTTTCGACTGCACAAGTCTACCTAGACAACGACAGATCTTCAAGTTCTAAAGAACTACCAAAGTAGGCCTACACACAGTGCCTACCTGACAGAACAAAGAGTCAGCAGAGCAGCCATCATCGGTGGCAATGACTGCAAGGGATGGCATCAACCCATATAACAGTGCAGACACAGGAAGTTGGTGAAATAGAAGTTTAGGCTATCATTCAAAACTCTAAACTCTATTAACATTTAAACGTTTCAGTCTGTGACATGTGTTCACATCATTCCTTTCCTTAGTGTGTAATTGAAAAAGAGTCCACTCATTGTACTCCCAACTATGATTTGACTCTTTGCTGTGTTCTGTCAGGTAGGAACTGTGTAGGCCTACTTAGTTCTTCAGAACTTTAAGATGTGTTATCTAGGTGGACCTGTGCAGTCTAAACTGTAAATAGCTACTTCCAGCTCTACACTTTTGTACACCAACATCTTACCCAAGTAAAGTAGGAGGGAGAAGCCCTTTAGTTTTTTGTTACATTTTCTCATGTTTTATTTTGTAGGAGCTTATAGGTGAGAGCTGTCTTTTATTTAATCCATCCTTTTCTTAAGTAAGTTTAAGGATGGGGATTAGTTTGTTGTTGGGGCCATGCTGTGCTCTGAAACTAAACCTGCGACTTGTGAACTTGTGATGGTGGTTTGGCTGATCATCCTTGGGAGTGGGACGAGTGGGGGCACTTGTGTTGCGGTCCCGTTCCGAGGCCGGTTCCTAACATAATTGGGGGCTCGTCCGCTTTTCTCGTTCGTCAGCACGTCGTCTGAGTATATATATATATATTTTATATGTTTGTCTGGTGGGCAGTCTTTGTGCAGGTGGTAAATGGTGTGCATGGAGCTGAGGAAGCTCATGGTGGTAAAGCTGGTGGAGATGTTTGTTGGAGGTGGAGCCGGTCAGAGGGGACCAGTAAGACTGAGGAGGGGAGTGACAAGGCAGGGCCGTCAGTAGCACCATTTCTCCTCTTTCTGTGTAGACTATGCTACCCTACAAGAGTCCCGTCTCCGTACATAGACTTGCCTGTGACTCTGACTCCCAAGCCGTCTAAATCAGTGATACAGACGTATTTACAAGTGTCACAGAAACATTTCAAAGCCACATATTGAGAAGGGTTCATCGCTTCTCGACGTCGGGGTTAGAAAGCTCGACGCTGCTCATAAATGCCTCTTTTCATCTGAAGTCTGTGCTGGTGATATTTTTTCCAGGTTAGAGCTCCCAGCCGTCAGAGCGCTCAACAGCGCCACTCTGGCCGAAAGCTCGGTAAAAAATATCACCAGCACAGACTTCAGATGAAAAGAGGCATTTATGAGCAGCGACGAGCTTTCTAACCCCGATGTCGAGAAGCTATGAACTCTTCTTCTCAATATGTGGCTTTGAAATGTTTCTGTGACACTTGTAAATACGTCTGTATCGCTGATTTAGACGGCTTGGGAGTCAGAGTGACAGGTAAGTCTATGTACGGAGACTCTTGTAGGGTAGCATAGTCTACACAGAAAGAGGAGAAACGGTGCTACTGACGGCCCTGCCTTGTCACGCCCCTCCTCAGTCTTACTGGTCCCCTCTGACCGGCTCCTCCTCCAACAAACATCTCCACCAGCTTTAATTACCACCATGAGCTTCCTCAGCTCCATGCAAAGGCACCTTGACTACATGTAACACCATTTACCACCTGCACAAAGACTGCCCACCAGACAAACATAAAATATATATATACACACACACAGACGACGTGCTGACGAATGAGAAAAGCAGACGAGCACCCAATTATGTTAGGAACTGGCCTCAGGGAACCAGACCGCAACACAAAAGTGCCCCCACTCTTCCCACTCCCAAGGATGATCAGCCAAACCACCATCACAAGTAGCAGGTTTAGTTTCAGAGCACAGCATGGCCCCAACACAACTAACCAATCAAACTAATCCCCAACTTTAAATTTACCTAAGAAAAGAAAATGATGGATTAAATAAGAGACACAGCTCTTACCTATAAGCTCCTACAAAATAAACATCAGAAAATGTTACAAAAAACTAAAGGGCTTCTCCCCCTACTTTCTGCTACTTGGGTAAGTGTTATTTACAGTGTACAGAAGTGTAGATCTGGAAGGTAACTATTTACAGTTTAGACTGCACAGGTCTACCAAGATAAAGACACATCTTAATAAAGTTCTGCAGAACTACTAAAGTAGGTCTACACACAGTTCCTACCTGACAGAACACAGCAGTCAGCACAGCAGCCATCATCATTGGGAATGAGGAGAGCAAGGGGCGACAGGATGGCATCAGCTGGTTTAAATGCTCTCCACCAGCCAATCAGCCAGCAGCAATCTGACACCTGACCAGGCCAATTAGGATGAACACCACCTGCATCTCATTTCTCAATCACACACACACACACAGAGGAGGAAAGGAATGATGAACACATGAGAGAAATATACAAGGACTGAATGTGAACATTAGCTTCTGTAGCTAATTGAGTTTATAATGACTCAGAGCTTGGGACACCTTGTATATTAGCCTGTATTATCCAATACATGTAAAAAGCAGCTGTGATGGCAAAAATTAGGCTTACAACATATACAGTATATAAAATATGTGACTGTGTGTGTGTTTTGTACATGATTAGTTCATTAACTATGGGCTTAATTATAAATGAGTTCTGACTGAACGTTACTATAAAGCACACATGGGCAACATACGGCCCCCTGTGTGGCCCACGATGGAATTGCAATTTTTTTTTTTTTTTTACAGTGCACCTGAACGCAACATGCAAGATACCTGCTGAATAAGTGTCCAAATGTTCATGTCATTCTGGCCAATATTCTTCTGTTATAGCATTTCAGTCTGGAATATGGAATATCTTTCAATAATCTTTATGACTAAAAGGCCAAAAGTAATCTCATGTGTAAGAAATGGCTGTTCTACATTGAGGTAGAAATTTAAATAATTAACTTGTTGGTTTTGGATTTATTTAGCTTCAAGAGTGCATGTTCGTGTGACCCTCAACACAGGCTTTGAGAATCCCGGCCACTTACTGATACTTATGCTTAAATTAACCCACTCATATTCTGGTTTATTTCAAGAAAAACATTTCGGATAGTGGAAATTCTAATTGGCTGGTAACTTTAAAATCTAGCAGCCATATTGGCAGGTGGTGAAAAAAGTTAATTTCAAGCCCTGCAGGAAAAGTGTGGTGACATACAGTAGGTGTGAGTGAGAAAAGGATCAAATATTGGTGGTTAAGACTGAATAATGACATCACAACTGTTAATTTAAAATTAGTTATTCCTCTAAACCTGGCTTCAAATGCCCCAATTTTTTCGCGCTGGCGCCGTTCAGCCCTCAGCAAAATCTGGTAGCGAGGACTTTTTTTGTGGCCCTCTCTATCATCAAAGTTGCCCATCCATTACGGCATGACAATATTTGTTCGGCCCCCGGCAACAATCTGGATTTCTCATGTGGCCCCCCATGAAAAATAGTTGCCCACCCCTGGTCTAGACGCATCCTCCTCTCCGACACTGCTGTCAGAGAGCTCAGTCAAAGAACATGACCCTCACAGTGCTAGCCGGTTTGTCCAGGTGGGCGTAGGCGCGGTTGATCAAGTAGATGACAGCATCCTCAAACCCCCCAGAGGTCAACAGTGGTCATAACTCCAGTTATAAAACGGCTCTCTCAAATCAAGCAATCTGATTGGTTCACAGCCATTGTATAAATCCAGTAACCCACTCCAATAACCCATGGCCATGGGTTATTGAGTTGCCATGGCAACTCTCTTACTAAAAGGCTTTGGTTACCTCAAATGACAATGTAGAAAAAACAAATGGCGGAGACAGCTGTTAGATCCTTGTGAATCGATCTTCGCTTATAACTTTACTAATACTTAGCAGAAAATTATGTTTTGTACAAGAATAGACACGGGCTAATGTCTTCTTTGCAAAAAAAAGGCTGTTAACCCCGCATTTAACCCTGCATTTAACCCTGTAACGTTAGTTGGTGTCGGGCTTTGCAGAAAAGCTCTCAGCTTCTCAGCAAGCGCTGAGAATGCAGCGCTGCGCTCGAGCTGCGTGTCGGGCTTTCCAGAAAGCTCTCAGCTTCTCAGCAAGCGCCAGGATTGGCCAATGTCAACTTCAGTCTCCAGAACGATCCAATCAAATCACCCGCACGTTCTTGCGGTCCCGCCTTACAGTAGTGTTTCAACTGACTATCAGAATGACATGCCAGTCGGACTTATAGTATTATTATTATTATTATATTATCATACTTGGAAACCGTTTTATAAAAGCAATATAGCACTCGAGCAGCGTGTGTTGTGGCATATATCCCGCTGCTCAGCAGTTATCCCACGAGGCCGCAGCTGAGCAGCGGGATATATTTGCCACAACACACTGGCTCTCATGCTATATTGCTTAAGTATAATGACTTCACCTACATTCTATTCTGTTATTTTGCACACCCTGCTTGCACGCTGTAGGCTAATTCCTATATTTTCATACTTTTGATTCATATATTTCTGCTCAATACATTCTAGTGTTGCACTGTGTTTGATGTCACCCCATTTTCTCTCTTATTTGTATTTTTATTTGCTGCTGCAACCTAATTTCCCCACGGGGATCATTTAAGTTTCATATCTGTTCTAATCAGGATTTTAAAAATGTCACTGTCAAACTTGTTTAAGTCAATCGTCTGACTGGAGACAGGTCGGCTTTGTGTTTTCAGTCTGTCTTCTTTTTGGAAGAATGCCAATATCCCCCCAAACCCCCCCCCCCCCCCCCCCCCGCATCAACATAACTTTCACATATCAACAAGATTCAGTGTTTTGCCAATCCTATCATATTGCGGGCAAACTATCAGTGGCACAGCCATAAAAGATTAACACAATAATCCTTAATCGGCATAGAACAGGCTTCTAACAACCTGATTGGAGGATGACAGCCATGCAGCCAGCTAAGCAGCTGATAACCAGCTATCTGGCAAACTCTATTTCCCAAAGGCGATGACGAATTAATTGCAGACTTTTTTCTTGTTTTCACAGGTTGAGGAAAAGGTGCTGGGGTGCTTGGCACTCTAACTGCGTGCCTGCATACATTACAAGATGGAAAGGGTGAATCTTCTTGTTTCCTGTTCCTCAAAGTGCATTATGGGTCAGACTCAGCATCCAAAGCTTACAAGCCTGCTTACAAGGTCATCTTTCAGAATGCCATGTCTATTCATATTAGACTTGCTGGCTCAGTGGACAACTCAAAGCATATCTTTTGAAAGGTCGAATCAGCGTGACATCACAACAACAAAGAAGCACTTCCGGGTGCCACTGCAGCAGTTAACTAGTATAAAATAAAGCTGAAAAGCTGTGCCAAACGAATGTTAATATCTCCACGAGAAATACTGCATCGCGGTTATATGCCTCAGCCAAAGTGAGCAGTCTGCATCCATGTCTGTCTAGATTCATACAAGCACAAATACGTTGAAGCCCATAGTGCAGTGGTGTGGCCATTCAGCCTCATGGCATTTTAGGCAATGTTTGGGAGTACCTCAACAACATGGCTAATCGTTTTGAACATGGAAAATGGTCCTACCCCTTCTTTTTTACATTTTATTTTCAATTTTAACAATATATGAACAAAAACGAACAAGTTCAGACACAGGAAAGGAAAAGAAAGAAAACCGTAATATCGACAGTTATTATTATAATGTGGTGCTACCATCCATATAGGGTGCTTATTTTCAAAGGGGTCCGCTTCCCCCCCCCCCCCCCACAGCCTGATGTTGGCAAGTGTGTGTGTGTGTGTGTGTAAAGCCGACATTCTGCTGAGCACAAGGGGCTTTCTTGGTCCGTGTTTGAGCAGATGGACATGCTAAGAAGAGCGAGTGAGTCAGGACGGACAGAGAGAGAGAGAGAGAGAGAGAGAGAGAGAGAGAGAGAGAGAGAGAGAGAGAGAGAGAGAGAATTAAGTCTCCTGTTTGAATTGAGTGAGAAAGCGGGGCGAGCTTGGCTGTGTGTGCAGCTTCCTTGCCTAGGCCCATTGAAACGTGGGATGATCCATAGGCTTTGTTCTGCGGCTGTATACACGTTCACAGGGACACTAGCCTCCACACCACACACACACACAGACACAAACACACACACACACACACACACACATACACACACACACACACACACTGCAGCTGTATACATGCTCACAGGGACACTAGCCTCCACACACCACACCACACACACACACACACACACACACAGACACACACACACACACACACAGACAGACAGACACACACACACTGCAGCTGTATACATGCTCACAGAGACACTAGCCTCCACACACACACACACACACACACACACACACAGACACACACACACACACACACACACACACAGACAGACGCACACACACACATACAGACACACACACACACACACACACAGACACACACACACACACACAGACAGACACACACACACACACACACACACACACACAGACACACACACACACGCACTGCAGCTGTATACACGCTCACAGGGACAGTAGCCTCTCGCTTCCTCCCTCCCACCACGCACGCACACACACAAGCCTCTCCCTCCCTCCCTCTCCACATACCTGTCGCTCCACCTGGCACAGTTATAGGCTATAGTTATAGGCTATAACTGTGCCAGGCGGTACCTATAACTTATAGGAAGCAGCCACAAGAGAGCAATAGAGCCCAACAGTCATGTGACATTTTGTGACGTTATTGACCCGGAAGTAAGTTCCCCATTCATTTTCTCCATAGACATTTCGACAAGATAAGGTTTTCTCTAGGTTGATGCATTATTTATTTTCTATTTAGGGAAGGGGTTGTTGGAACAAACAAACAAAAACAGACTGCTAATTGGATAACATTGGCCTAGTCGTAGGGGACATTTTCATTTCATTTCATTTATTCGTTTATTTCACAGGGACAATGCACACCAATCAACAGTAAAACTGTAAGTGAGCCAGAGTTAGCCTGGACGGCTAGTTTCCATCTGCTGTCCCTGGCCAGATGTTGCAGGGCAGCCTGAAATTTCAAAAAATTAAAACGCATGTGTTACAAGATAAAACAAATACTAGTGACTCAGAAGATACAATAAAACATAAAAGACTGGTTAGACCAATGGCATGCAGAGAAAACAAAGGCACAAATAAGCATAGCATGACACTAATGCGGAACATGCAGTATCTACAACAGGTACACAGGTACAACAGGTACACCTACAATAAAAGCATACACACTAGGGCACAAAGCGGACACATCATGCATGGACAATGCAGACATCAATGGACAACAACACTACAAGACACATCACAGACTGGATGCAGGACAACAAGCAGGAGAGTTGGCAGGATGCCGACAGAAGTAGTGCTAGTGTGTACATGCCTGGGTATTGAGGAGCCATAATTTCAAGTGTCCTGTAAAGGAACGGTAGGTAGCAAGCTCTCTAATGTGAACTGGTACCGTGTTCCATTCCTGTGATGCATTGACAGAAAAAGCAGAGTGGCTGAAAACACTTTTCCTACTAGGAACAACACAGTCTCCACGAGTTGCACCTCTGGTTAGTGACTGATCTCTGTGTGATGAAGGTTTGGAGCGGAGGGGAAGCAGTGTTGTGTAAGATTTTGTACACAAGGCAAAGATTAGCATATCTAACTAGATTATCCCAACTTAAAAGGCTATACTTTTTCAAGATGGGAGAGTAGTGATACGTATTTAGCTTCCGGTCCAAAATTTTGAGAGATTGTTTGTATAATGTTTCAAGTGGCTTAAGGGTAGTTTTATTGGCTTGTGTAAAACTTGTCATACAGTAAGTGAGGTGAGACATTATCATGGCATTCATAAATAATTTGGCTGCGTCGGTGGTCATTGAGTTTCTGATGAATCTAAAGTTAGATAGGCTAAACCTGACCTTGTGACAAGTTTTCCTAACGTGGGATTTGAAAGATAGCTGTAAAATCAATGAGAATGCCCAGATACTTGAACTCAGAAACAACTTGCAGTTTTTCTCCTGATATCAGTATAAAGCACAGGTGAACCTGTTCTCCCATCCCAATCAGTCAATGAACTGCTGCCGCGTACGCTCAGCAGCTGTTTGACGGCTGTTTGACGGTGTGACATCACTGACCATATAAGGACCAGACTTCTGGGATCCTCCCATGTGGACATTCCGGCTGTGCACTGCCTTTCCTCAGCCAATTTGGTCTTAACATACTAGGCTTGTGTATGAAATAAATCGACAAAGACAACAACTGTCTCTATGGCCTCATTTGTTTATTTTAGTTAGTTTAAACACACAATGGTTTGGTTTCAGTTAATGGTTTTTGTAAAGCCTCACTTTTATTTTTTATTTCAGTTAACACAAATGTTTTGCACACCTAGTTTTCATTTTGTTCATTTTTGTTAACGATAATAACCTTGATACAAAGGCCTCTATCTGTCTATCATTTGCTCTCATGTTTTCCTATCTTTCTATTTCTTATGCAGTAGTGTCTGTCTCTCTGTCTTTTCATTCACCTCAGTCTCTCTTTACCCGTCTCCTCTTCATATGCTGTCTGTCTCTTGGCCCTTTCTACATCAGAGGGTTTGAACTGTCATTTCAGACGTTGGCAGGGTGCCAAAGGAGATCTTCTCTGTCACTTTTAACACCAATCCAGCCCAAGACTTTTACTCCTCTTCACACTTAAAGAGATGGTGAGGATTTGAATGTCACCCTTGCAATGTTGAAGACGTGACACCGTATATCTCCCTCAAATGTTGCTTTCGGATTGCGATGGCGGAAGCTTGACGCAATACTGGATATCATGGGAGATGAAGGTAAAACCTGAGAAAGCCGCAGAGTTAGTTGTGGTATTAGATGAAGTTTCTCAATGTTTTGTGTCCCTCAAATGTGGATTTCAAGACTGCCTGACATTTTGATTCTGTCAACACTCAACTCTTCGAAGTTGAGCCTCTTACACAGTTTTTGGATGCCTGCTCTGAAACTGTAGTTTACCCAACTGGAAACAAGGTCGCTTGTAAATCTTAAAGGGGCACTCCACAGAAAAACAATGCTGATTTATTTTGCACATAATCTCACACATATCCGCAAACTGTCAACAGCCAATTAAGCTGGCACTCTCTGCTGGCCTTAAACTAAACTCACACTCAAACAGATGCTCTCTCTCTCTCTCTCTCTCTCTCTCTCTCTCTCTCTCTCTCTCTCTCTCTCTCTCTCTCTCTCTCTCCCTCTGACAAGGACAGATGGACACGTGCGGGGCTGGCTGATGAATAAAGGTAGTTTCCTGAAACACCTCAATGAAGATTGATAGCACCATTAACTAGACACACACACATGCACACGCACACGCACACGCACACGCGCACGCGCACGTGCACGTGCATGCACACACACACACACACACAACCACACACACACACACACACACACAGACACACTAAACTGTTGCCCTTTTGGACAAATGTATTTTGAACTTTATCAGATATGCAACATTTAGTGCCCAGTCCACAGCACAGTCACCACATAGCTCTGCCTCCCACATGACCTCTCTCTGTCCTCTCTGCACTGTGTGTGTGTGTGTGTGTGTGTGTGTGTGTGTGTGTGTGTGTGTGTGTGTGTGTGTGTGTGTGTGTGTGTGTGTGTGTGTAAGAGAGAGAGAGAGAGAGAGAGAGAGTTTTTCTTCCTGGTAGGCATCAGATAAATGGATAGAGAGAGACAGAGGGAGGGAGAGATAAAGGGGTCCTCTTCAAAATCGGTCCCACCAAAGGACCATTGGTCCACTGCCAATCTTAATGATCAGTCTGTCCATACCCCACGCACACACACACACACACACACACACACACACACACACACACACACACACACACACACACACACACACACACACACACACAGTCCCACTCTTCCCCATCGCATCCAAATCTCATCCAAGAAAATGAGAGTTGAAGAGAGAGGGACGAGATACAGAAACCAAGCCAGCTGTTGACAGTGGGTGACACACACGAGGAGGCGGGGTTTGACACGCACGAGGAGGCGGGATTTGATATGCACGAGGAGGCGAGGTTTAACGTCAACCCAAAACAAAACACCACAACATTTTCTCAACATGATATTATGGCACAGTCATAACAATAGGTCTAAAGCAGTGTTGGGAAGTGTTGCAGCCTGTCGTATCTATTCAACATCAAAATGTTTGCTTTGAATGGTTGAGTGAATAAAAAGCGAAAGATATATATAGTATGAGAAACAGAGAGTGAAAATAGCAACTTGTAATGTATTGAATTGATAGCTAAAACAATATATATATCAGTCTAATATTTACTTTTTCGTAAGATATGATGTGGCTTGTTTGATTCCATATTGGTTGTTTATTAGAAGCCCTCAACCTGAATTGATGTAATGTTTGATCAGATTTCTCACAAGTGTGTATTGTTATTCTTTAATAGGCCTTCAAAAACCCATAGTTAAAACCTGGTTGCATTACAAAAGTAGAAGGAAAACAGCAAAATAACATTTCCTGAATATCATGAAAAATTTCAGGTGGAACCGTTTTTGTCGATAAAGAAATAATACAATAAACAATGACTACTGGACAGCATTTGTGGAATAAATAACAAAAAAACTAAATATCTGTCCACCTCAATGTCCAGTAAACCCACTGTATTACTCTCCATTGTGGCTCCATGGCTGTTAGTTTGGTATATTAAACTCTTAGCAGTTGCATTTCAGCATGAGTCATGGTCACATTAACTGACATTTAAAAACCACAAGAACTTTGCAAACTCCAATCAATTCTTGAAAAAGGTTTAGCTTCTTTGTTATGGATGTGTTTTTTCTGCTTCATTCCACAATGCAAAAGCCTGTAACTTGACGTAGAGCACAAAACACAATAGAAACACAACCAGAACAAAAGCCTGTAACTTGACGTAGAGCATAAAACACAATAGAAACACAACCAGAACAAAAGCCTGTAACTTGACGTAGAGCACGAAACACAATAGAAACACAACCAGAACAAAAGCCTATAACTTGACGTAGAGCACAAAACACAATAGAAACACAACCAGAACAAAAGCCTATAACTTGACGTAGAGCACGAAACACAATAGAAACACAACCAGAACAAAAGCCTATAACTTGACGTAGAGCACAAAACACAATAGAAACACAACCAGAACAAAAGCCTATAACTTGACGTAGAGCACGAAACACAATAGAAACACAACCAGAACAAAAGCCTATAACTTGACGTAGAGCACAAAACACAATAGAAACACAACCAGAACAAAAGCCTATAACTTGACATAGAGCATAAAACACAATAGAAACACAACCAGAACAAAAGCCTATAACTTGACATAGAGCATAAAACACAATAGAAACACAACCAGAATAGTATTTACATGGCACCAGCCAAACCGTCATCTTACTCCAACACAATTTAATTACAACGCCTAGAATGATGGAAAAGAAATAGGGCAGCGCTAAACATCCCGTGTGTGTGTGTGTGTGTGTGTGTGTGTGTGTGTGTGTGCACTCGTTTGTATGCACTAGAAATCTTGGCGCTACAGGCGCTCGATTCCTAGGCTCGCCCACTGCACGGCCTCACCCGCCCTGCACCTTGCTTGCATACGCAGCAGTTCGGCCTGTGCGGGGCCTCACCCGCACCTCGGCCGCTGCGCAGCCTCGCTCGCTGCGTGGCTGCTGCATGGCCTCGCCTGCTCTATTGGCATGCGCAGCGATTGCACAACTTCGCATCACTGATGACATCACAATTGAATGAGTGACCATCACTGATGATGTCATAGACATTGTGACATCATCAGTGACATCACAATGTGGGACAACAATTGAAACAAACAAACAGAGACACAGAGCCCACTTCCTCCCATGATAGTGTGTGTTTTCCCACAAGGCCTTTGGCTTTATTAGGGCCAAGTGATTACAGTATGCTGTAAAAATCACATAATTAAAGCCCAAAACACAAACAGACGGGGCCCAAGGAAGTGTGTGTGTGTGTGTGTGTGTGTGTGTGTGTGTGTGTGTGTGTGTGTGTGTGTGTGTGTGTGTGTGTGTGTGTGTGTGTGTGTGTGTGTGTGTGCGCGCGCATGTGCGTATGGGGGGTACATAGATGTGGCCATACATCAGGCATTTTTATGGCCTGGGCCCATTTGCAAAATGAACTGGTGGTTAAATATCATCAGAACCACAGTGAATCAGAAAGAGAGAGAGGCTTTCAGAGTAATGGACAGCTCTCTCTCTCTCTCTCTCTCACACACACACACACACACACACACACACACACACACACACACACACACACACACACACACACACACACACACACACACACACACACACACACAAATAATCCTGTGTGTGTGTGTGTGTGTGTGTGTGTGTGTGTGTGTGTGTGTGTGTGTGTGTGTGTGTGTGTGTGTGTGTGTGTGTGTGTGCGCACAAACAGGCGCACATACTGGCAGGCATAGTCACGATCTTTGCCCTCACTGCTTTTTATCATTAACTGAAGCTTCTCTCTAACGAAGGGGTGAGAGTGCTTCATCCATTACTTTCTCTTCTCAACATAATTAGCTGTATTTCACCTCCGCCATAGCTGTCACTGCCAGCATGCGGACAGTTCAGAGTTTTTCACAGAGCATTCCAAAAAATCGATAAATGCAAACAGACAAAGTGATGCGCTCCAGCAAACACAAGGCTTTTCATCACCGCAGCCCATTTTTGAGCAAGAGGTCTGAGATCATCTTAGCATTTTTCGGAAAAGCAATTTCCAAGTGAAAGCAATATATTAATGAATGTAAGCAAAGTATCAGCTTGTTGCCACTGAAAATTTAAATGTGATCGTTGAATATTTAGAGCATCCTTCTTCTGAATCTTCCTTTACCCATATAGACTATACCAGTGCCTGCTCTTTACCCATATAGACTATACCAGTGCCTGCTCTTTACCCATATAGACTATACCAGTGCCTGCTCTTTACCCATATAGACTATACCAGTGCCTGCTCTTTACCCATATAGACTATACCAGTGCCTGCTCTTTACCCATATAGACTATGCCAGTGCCTGCTCTTTACCCATATAGACTATGCCAGTGCATGCTCTTTACCCATATAGACTATACCAGTGCCTGCTCTTTACCCATATAGACTATACCAGTGCCTGCTCTTTACACATATAGACTATACCAGTGCCTGCTCTTTACCCATATAGACTATACCAGTGCCTGCTCTTTACCCATATAGACTATACCAGTGCCTGCTCTTTACCCATATAGACTATGCCAGTGCCTGCTCTTTACCCATATAGACTATGCCAGTGCATGCTCTTTACCCAAATAGACTATACCAGTGCATGCTCTTTACCCATATAGACTATACCAGTGCCTGCTCTTTACCCATATAGACTATACCAGTGCCTGCTCTTTACCCATATAGACTATGCCAGTGCCTGCTCTTTACCAATATAGACTATGCCAGTGCCTGCTCTTTACCCATATAGACTATACCAGTGCCTGCTCTTTACCCATATAGACTATACCAGTGCCTGCTCTTTACCCATATAGACTATACCAGTGCCTGCTCTTTACCCATATAGACTATACCAGTGCCTGCTCTTTACCCATATAG
Organism: Poromitra crassiceps; assembly: GCF_964638095.1. Taxonomy (NCBI): domain Eukaryota; kingdom Metazoa; phylum Chordata; class Actinopteri; order Beryciformes; family Melamphaidae; genus Poromitra; species Poromitra crassiceps. The sequence goes on from NC_139634.1 coordinate 22,394,308, forward strand.
ACTATACCAGTGCCTGCTCTTTACCCATATAGACTATGCCAGTGCCTGCTCTTTACCCATATAGGCTATACCAGTGCATGCTCTTTACCCATATAGACTATGCCAGTGCATGCTCTTTACCCATATAGACTATACCAGTGCCTGCTCTTTACCCATATAGACTATACCAGTGCCTGCTCTTTACCCATATAGACTATACCAGTGCCTGCTCTTTACCCATATAGACTATACCAGTGCATGCTCTTTACCCATATAGACTATACCAGTGCCTGCTCTTTACCCATATAGACTATACCAGTGCCTGCTCTTTACCCATTGTACGGTTTTTACTGCATTAACTACTTTAACACAATAAACTCCCTCCGCACGGGGTGCGTTCTTGACTGGATGACGGTGTATTACTCCAAGCAAAACTCAATACTGTCTTTTACCGTTTATTTCACACATTCATTCATACAGGCTATATGCTATGCTACACTGTGTACAGTAAACCAGTTCGGTTGCCAGCAGGTAATCGACTGTAAAACACAAATACACAGACAACAGCAACATTAACGACATGGTATAGGTATCGAGTGTATAAGACACATATTCGAGCACGTTAATGGTAGCAACATACAGGTAATAATATTATTTATCACAGCTTTTCTCTTACCAGCTCCGCATACCACTCAGAACGACAACGAAATCACATATGAGGATTAGCCGGTCGACGCATGCGCAACAGAGGAAACCTGATGTACCATTAAACGTAAACAAAATACACACCCCACCGTTACACAGTATTAAATATGACTACACCATTAATCAAAATAATAGCTTCTTATAAAGATATGTTACATCCCCTTACATTTTAGATTTACCACCCCATAAAAGAAACAGTAATTATAAACATAAGACTAATACAGTGCGAATGACCACTACTACCGCACGAGGCCACTATTCTACTTCAACACTTTACTTTTTCGACTTCTCAAATAGCAGAAAACAACACACCTCCCACCTGGGCTACTGGTCATTGAACAAGTAGGCCACAATAAACAATTAACACAACGGTGCTGCATAGAAGGAAAAAAGGGTTAGAAAAATGCACACTATAACAGCACACTGAGGACAGTTCTGGTTCTACTGTTAGTGTCCCTTAGGCACTCTAAGGAGCCAGCATGGCCCCTCCTTGTTCCTCCACTGGCAGTAACACCACCAGTCTCCTAACGTCCCTGTGGAGAAGGGAGGAAGGACACGGTCCCTTATACTTCTTCGCCTGGCTCAGGCTGATGGGGAGACTATGGCAAGTCTTCACCTTGACGTCCCGGACAACGCCCTTGTCATCCGGACACGCCTCCACCACCCGACCCAGCTTGAAACGACCTCGGAGGGCGTTTTGGTCTGCGACCCAGACCAAGTCCCCGACAGCGACATTTCTGGCCGGAGCATGCCACTTTTGTCGGACGAAAAGGTGAGGGCCAGCCAATTGACTCCAGCGCTTCCAAAACTTGTCTACCCCCACCTGAACAGCCCGTAGACGACTGAACGGGTAGGTAAGGAAGTCAAATCCCCCGGTATCGCCACTGGGCCCCGCTCGTCCCAGTAGCAAAGAGTTGGGCGTCACAACGTCCACAGTCTCATCCTGAACCTGGGCTCTTGCTCCGATCGGCCTTTCATTGGAGAGGTTGGCAGCCAGGTAGAGGAGGGTCTGAAACTCCAAGGTGGTAAGGTCACCCTCCTCACCCACGCTGCTCAACGCTCTCTTCAACACACGAACAGCCGCCTCTGCTGCTCCATTCCGATGCGGCGAGTCTGCAGGGCTAAACTCCCACGCCCAGTCAGTCCCGGCCGCCGCTGCTCTCCCCTGGACATCCTCCTTGTTGATGCCCGCCAGGAAGCTGTAGAGATCCTCCAGCGCTGGTTTGGCCCCCACAAAGTTGGTCCCCATGTCGGACCAGAGCTTCTGGGGATGACCCCTCAAGGCGGTGAATCGCTGATATGTCTTGAGAAAGCCCTCAGTCGACAGGTTCTCTACCAAGTCTGCATGGACCGCTCTCGAGGCCATGCAACTAAATACTACACCCCAGACCTTCATCTTCGCCCTCCGCCTCGCCGCATCTCTGACCGTGTACGGGCCAAACAAGTCCAGCGTGGTGTACTCAAAAGGCGCGGCTGGTCTGGTGCGTGCAGGGGGAAGACTGCCCATTACTTGAGTGCCCAGCTTGGCTCTGCGCTTCCGGCAGTGTACACAAGAGTCAACCACTTGGCGGGCGGTCCTAGGGCCTTGTAACACCCAGGCCCTCTTTCTCATCCGGAGGAGGGTACCGGCAACGCCTTCATGGTTGGCCCGGTGTGCTTCCTCGGCAAGAAGGGTGCTGATGCGTTCTTTGTAGGGGATCAACGGAACCCCGGGAATCTCCTCGTCCACAGTCTGGATACGGCCGCGGCATAGTAAAAGGCCCGTTTCATTCTCTTTACTCACAACGAGTCGGTTGAGAGTTGTCGTGGGGAAGGACACCCCTGTCTGGGCAGCGAGGCATAAGTCCTGAAACGCAGCCTCACGCTCCTTGACTGTGAGCGCTGCCTCCCACTGCACTCGCTTACCGGTCCGAATCCCGGTGAATGAGAGCACGGCTCTGCGGACCCACCCCACGGCCCCACAAAGTTTGGTTAAGGTCCCGTACCTCGAAAGGTCCATCTGACCCACGAGAGCTGAGCCCCAAAATCTCCTCGGACTGCAGATATCAAGGGCCGACGACGACGACCCTGGAGCACCACCTGGAGAGGCCCCCATGGCACCGACCGGAGAAGACTCTGCAGTTGCACCTCCCCCGACGATGGCCCCGACTGGAGTTGACGACCTCTTCGCCTGGGCTCTTGTCACGACGGCAGAGAAAGCTTTTCTCTGTAGATTGCTCACGATCTCCCTGGCGCCGGCGGCCACATCTGCAGCAGATTTCATGGGCCACTCCTTTACTGGTCTGGTCAAGAACTCGGGACCTTTCTGCCACAGGGAGTCCCCGTCAAGCTGTTCAGGGGAACATCCTCTTGTGACTAGATCGGCCACGTTATACTGACCGGGAACCCACCACCAGTCAGTCACAGGTCCAGCCTTCTGTATCTCACCAACACGGTTAGCGAAGAAGGTCTGGAACCCATAACTCTCTCGTTGGATCGCCCCCAGCACAGTCTGGCTGTCCACAAAGTGATACCACTTTTCCACTTCTAAACGTCCATGCTTCAGCATGTGTCCCTTCAGGCGCGTGGCAAAGACGGCCCCGCAGATCTCCGCCTTAACCGCCTCGCCCTTCTGATCGAGGGGGGTCAATTTGGCTTTTGACTCCACGAGCCGCGTCTCAACCCCGCCCGGGGTCTCCCAGCGCAGGTAGAGCACCGCCCCATAGGAGTCACAGCTGCCATCGGAGAATGTAATCCCCCAGGGTTTACCCTCCCAACCCAAGGGTGTTATACTCCTAGGGAAAGAGACGGTACTCAACCGCGCATAGTCCTTGAAGAGCTCGATCGCCTTCCCGCGTAGCTCATTAGACAGCGGCTGGTCCCACGTATCCTTGGTCAATGTCCCGGCCTCCTGAAAAGCCCTCCGGACCAGAATGACGCCCTTTTGTTTCAGGGGCGTCACCAGGCCAAGGGGATCATAAAGTCCAGCTACCTGGCTCAGCAATGAGCGGCGGGTAAGGGGATCAGGTGTCTTCTCCTCTATGTCTTTCACGGTGAGGTCGAGCTCGGTGCGCATCTTCTTCTTCCTTGTGGAGAAGTTAATGGCCACCATCAGAAAGAGACTGTCTTCACTCACGTTGTAACCAACTCCCAGAGCCTTGTTGTCTTCTGCCCGAAGTTGGTTAGGCAACACGATAGTCTCTGGTTTAGCGGGGACAACACCCTGCCTCCCACCTTGGCCAGACCGCACCCAGGGTTTCAGGTAAAACCCCCCGGTTGCGAGTATGGCTTCGACCCCCACTAGGATCTCGCTCAGTCTCTGGGGGTCGTTGTGGGACACAAGGAGGTCGTCCACGTAGGCATTGTCCACGATGACGCTCCTCTCTTCCACCATGTGGGCAAACTGTGGCAGATGGGCGGTTCGCGCATGGCTACTTGGGCGATGCAGCCGGCCGGCTTATCACCCATGTTAACCCGCACCACGGCATAGTCCTCGATGTCCTCGGCCGGAGAGTCCCTCCACAGGAATCGGTGGACGTGCACCTCCTGCTCCTCCAGCCACACTGAGTTATACATCTTGGCTACGTCACCGATCGCCGCGTGTAGCCCCTCTCGGAAACGAAGCAACACCGCCCGGATGGGGTTCAGGACGTCCGGGCCCTTCAGCAGAATGGAATTTAGGCTCACACCCCTAAACTCCTGGCTGCTGTCCCAGACAAGCCTGACCGGTGTGGAGACAGAGTGTGGGTTAGGTGCTGTCAGGTGGTTCACCCACCACACAGCTCCGCTCCAATTGTCCAACACAGTCCTGGTTAGCTTGACCGCGGCCCCCCTGGCAACCATGTCGTGCACCTGCCTGGTGTAGGCTCCCTTCCACACCGGGTCTTTTTCGAGGCGCCTCTCTGATCTCAGGAACGTCGCCTCGACAGCTTTGCGGTTGTTGGGCAGGGTAGCAGGGTTCTCTCTCCAGGGGTACCTGGCGTCCCAGTGGGGCTTGTCACTGTGAGCGTCGCTCACCTTGAAGGTCAGTCCTCCTCTGATGATTTCTAACTCTCTCTCATCAGCAAGAGTCATCTCCTTTCCCCCAGGGGCACACTGTCCACAACGGCAACCACCACACACGGGGTCGCAAGCGGCACCAATGCTGTCCCACTGCAGCCACTTCACGACCTCAGCATTGCTCGCCGCAGTGGTTCCGACCCCCTTGCTGCTCTTTAGCTCCAGGCAGTCATGGAGTACCTCAACTCTCCTGGACTCCGCCCTCATAGAGCATGCAAAGTGGGTCGATGAGTGACACGCAGTCACTTCAAAGTCCTCGAACAGTTCTGGGTGCACGCCGCTGACTGTCTTGCCAAGCGGCCCGTCCCACAGCACCAGGTCTCCGCACCGCATCATCCGCTGGGGTGCAAGACGGCCTTCTCGGGTACTGATGAGCAGCTCAACCTCTTTTGGGCGGATCAGCTCTCCCGGTTTGACAGCACCCGGGAAGAACCTCTCCAGACGCTCCGAGTCCACTGCTTGGCCCATCTTGGCGATCTCGTCTAGACCATAGCAGAGCATCTCATGGAGCCGCCACGTCCCCTTCTTTGTTGCTACTTTTATGCTCACAAAGTACCTTTTAGTGTCCACTCTCGCCTCCATTCCGCCTACACCATACACAACTAGCGTGATTGGTTCACCGGTTAGACCAAGCCTCTCTGCTGCCTGGTGAGTTATGTAATTGGTGTCAGAGGCTAGATCAATTAACGCTCCGACCCAATCTCCCCTCTTGGTCGTAACGTCCAGTAACATCATGAGGACCGGATGTTCCTCCGGTCCACAATTGTCCACCTGGCCGGCACACACCGTCGAAGACACTTTATTGGTGCAGGCCTTACGAACAGCTTCCAGCTGCCCTGGAGACAGACCGAGGCCAGCGAATAGAGCCTCCTGCTCTTCAGTCGGACCACGGGATTCTCTCCTGTTCTCCCCCTTAGTCTCCTCCCTGGCAGTGTCTCTTCTGACTGGTGATTTAAGGCACAGGAAAAAGTGGTGATCTGCAGGGGCGTCGGCCTTCTTACATTCGTCTTTTCGGCACAGAAAGTTATTTTTGCACGGCCCGTCACTTCCATGGAGATCCAAGCATCTCAGGCAAGCTCTTGCCTTTTTTACTTGGGCCCTCCTCTCTGACGGGTTGGCCTTTTTAAATGTCTTACAGCGGTACAAACGTCCAGTATGTCCCTCTTCACCACACACGGTACAAGGACCCCGCTGTGATTCTCCCTTGGTCTCGCTCGCCGTGGCCCTGGTAGATGAACGCCTCTCCTGCAGTCTGTCCCCCGGTCTTTCTCTTGGCTTCTCGCGGGGTTGTGGATCACCCGCCCTGGCGAAGCTCGACCGTCGGCTGGACTGTAGCTGCTCTAGCTGCACCAGGACAGTCTTCTGGTCCCTCAGGAAGCGCCATAGTTTGTCAAACCGATTGCGTGGGTTGACATTGTTAGCAGCATCGCACCGGTACAAAAGCCACCTCTCCTTCATACTGTCCGGCAGCTTACCTTCAAGTGACCGGATCACCAGCTGATTTTTTATAGCGTCTTCACAACCCAAGTCTATAAGGTCCAACAGTGCTCTTTCTACAGCTTGAATCAACTGCAACGCCTCTCTTGGTTGGTTGTTGCGCACAGCTGGTAATTCCTGTAGTTCCATTACGATGTCGTCCGCTATTTGTGAAATGTCCCCGTAGCGGTCCTCCAGGACCCGGAAGACTTCACCAGCATCACGGCAATAAGACAGTCTATGCTCTTTTTTCACCAAGTCACTGATGCTGTCCAGTAGGTGAAATAGCATACACTCAGGTGAGCCTGTGGGTTCAGCTAATGCTTGGAGGGTGCTCCAATTACCTTTCCAGCGCCAGTAGCACCTCCTGTCACCGGTGAATTTTGGCAGGCTAATGGGTGCGAGTGCAATCCTAGGACTGTAGGTTGGTACGTGTGCTCGCCGCGCGCCGTCTGGTGGCACAGCATGCGCCCCCCGCTGCTGCTGTGATCCAAAGGACTCGGACTCAAACTTCAAGCCCAAGGACCGCAGTGGGAATTGGTCTGGCGATGGAAGCTGAGGAGAGCCCGGCGGTGCGCCCACTTTTTGCTCTCCTTCAGGTGAGTTACCATTCTGATCCGGTGCTCCGCCGTTGCCTGCGCCGGTTTGAATAGTGGGCGTGACTACGCTCACACTCTGTCCACCATCACTGTCCACAGGACTGCTGAGTTTAATAGCGGTGGTCGCCTCTCCACCGCTCTCACCACCAACACCACCGCGCTCCTCACTTCTGCGCAGGTGGTCAGACAACGCAGCCATAGTCACTTTTCTTTTCTCCTTGTTTTCTTTGTAGCTGTTCCTGAGGTTAGTCAACTCCCCTTCAGGGATGTAGTCGGCCCAGTCCCGCACAAACTCCTCTTGTGCTTCGACTCTGCTCTCCAATGTAGTGCGCACCGAAACATACTGTTCATAAGTCATTACTTGCTTCTTGTACGACTCGGCCAGATCAAAACTCTGCTTGAGATCGTCTTTTAGACTGTTAAACAGGTCTGTTACATGCAGCCACACTGCCTTTTTGAGGTTTAGATCAGTTTCAACATACTTCTTGCGGCAGTCAATCAGCTTTTTCTCCACTGCTGCTATATCCCCCGCATAAGCTTCTGTTTCCTCATCTTCCATGACAGCAATGTAATCAAAACTGACATTACATAGCTCATCATAATCATCCTTTAGTGCTTTCAGTTCAGATGCAAGTTGTTGCTCTGTTAAATGCTCATAGTTGAAAGCAACAGCATTTGCTCTCCTATTGAAAACTCCCTGTGAGTGGGAACGCTTCTTCTTCCACTCTTCCATACTGCTTGTCTTTGTTGTTGTTATGCTTGTCGCCACGGCAACGATGACACACCTAACGCGGCGGCTCCCGAACTTCCGGTTTAGCCGACGGCAAGTCACTTCCGGTCAGCGTTAGCTAGCGGCTAGCTAACAGTTTGCAAGTTAGCACAGTCAATTTTGCGACGATCGGCTTATTCTATACCGATCGCCTAAACATACACCACAAAGTCACTCGGCTGCACAAGCAATATCCACAGATACTCCCACCGATGGCTTGATCGATCCAGTAGCGTCGTAGATGGGCCGGGCGCTCCTCTCGCTGGTCTCAGCGTTGGCTTGGGATGCTCCGCCTGGTCCGCCTCGGCGCTAGCTTGCGACGCTCGCCTGTGTTGACACCGTCCTTCCTCCGCTTCTCCTTCACGGGGACTGGCTTAGTGTCGATTACTGTACGGTTTTTACTGCATTAACTACTTTAACACAATAAACTCCCTCCGCACGGGGTGCGTTCTTGACTGGATGACGGTGTATTACTCCAAGCAAAACTCGATACTGTCTTTTACCGTTTATTTCACACACACATTCATTCATACAGGCTATATGCTATGCTACACTGTGTACAGTAAACCAGTTCGGTTGCCAGCAGGTAATCGACTGTAAAACACAAATACACAGACAACAGCAACATTAACGACATGGTATAGGTATCGAGTGTATAAGACACATATTCGAGCACGTTAATGGTAGCAACATACAGGTAATAATATTATTTATCACAGCTTTTCTCTTACCAGCTCCGCATACCACTCAGAACGACAACGAAATCACATATGAGGATTAGCCGGTCGACGCATGCGCAACAGAGGAAACCTGATGTACCATTAAACGTAAACAAAATACACACCCCACCGTTACACAGTATTAAATATGACTACACCATTAATCAAAATAATAGCTTCTTATAAAGATATGTTACATCCCCTTACATTTTAGATTTACCACCCCATAAAAGAAACAGTAATTATAAACATAAGACTAATACAGTGCGAATGACCACTACTACCGCACGAGGCCACTATTCTACTTCAACACTTTACTTTTTCGACTTCTCAAATAGCAGAAAACAACACACCCATATAGACTATACCAGTGCCTGCTCTTTACCCATATAGGCTATACCAGTGCCTGCTCTTTACCCATATATACTATACCAGTGCATGCTCTTTACCCATATAGACTATACCAGTGCCTGCTCTTTACCCATATAGACTATACCAGTGCATGCTCTTTACCCATATAGACTATACCAGTGCCTGCTCTTTACCCATATAGACTATACCAGTGCCTGCTCTTTACCCATATAGACTATACCAGTGCCTGCTCTTTACCCATATAGGCTATACCAGTGCCTGCTCTTTACCCATATAGGCTATACCAGTGCCTGCTCTTTACCCATATAGACTATACCAGTGCCTGCTCTTTACCCATATAGACTATACCAGTGCCTGCTCTTTACCCATATAGACTATACCAGTGCCTGCTCTTTACCCATATATACTATACCAGTGCCTGCTCTTTACCCATATAGACAGTGCCTGCTCTTTACCCATATAGGCTATGCCAGTGCATGCTCTTTACCCATATAAACTATACCAGCGCATGCTCTTTACACATATAAACTATACCAGCGCATGCTCTTTACCCATATAGACTATGCCAGTGCCTGCTCTTTACCCATATAGGCTATGCCAGTGCCTGCTCTTTACCCATATAGGCTATGTATGCTCTTTACCCATATATACTATGCCAGTGCCTGCTTTTTACCCATATAGACTATGCCAGTGCATGCTCTTTACCCATATATACTATGCCAGTGCCTGCTCTTTACCCATATATACTGCATGCTCTTTACCCATATAGACTATACCAGTGCATGCTCTTTACCCATATAGGCTATACCAGTGCATGCTCTTTACCCATATAGACTATACCAGTGCCTGCTTTTTACCCATATAGACTATGCCAGTGCCTGCTCTTTACCCATATAGGCTATGCATGCTCTTTACCCATATATACTATGCCATTGCCTGCTTTTTACCCATATAGACTATGCCAGTGCATGCTCTTTACCCATATATACTATGCCAGTGCCTGCTCTTTACCCATATATACTGCATGCTCTTTACCCATATAGACTATACCAGTGCATGCTCTTTACCCATATAGGCTATACCAGTGCATGCTCTTTACCCATATAGACTATACCAGTGCCTGCTTTTTACCCATATAGACTATGCCAGTGCATGCTCTTTACCCATATATACTATGCCAGTGCCTGCTCTTTACCCATATATACTGCATGCTCTTTACCCATATAGACTATACCAGTGCATGCTCTTTACCCATATAGGCTATACCAGTGCATGCTCTTTACCCATATAGACTAGTGCATGCTCTTTACCCATATAGACTATGCCAGTGCATGCTCTTTACCCATATAGACTATGCCAGTGCATGCTCTTTACCCATATATACTATGCCAGTGCCTGCTCTTTACCCATATAGGCTATGCATGCTCTTTACCCATATATACTATGCCAGTGCCTGCTTTTTACCCATATAGACTATGCCAGTGCATGCTCTTTATCCATATATACTATGCCAGTGCCTGCTCTTTACCCATATATACTGCATGCTCTTTACCCATATAGACTATACCAGTGCATGCTCTTTACCCATATAGGCTATACCAGTGCATGCTCTTTACCCTTATAGACTATACCAGTGCCTGCTTTTTACCCATATAGACTATGCCAGTGCATGCTCTTACCCATATATACTATGCCAGTGCCTGCTCTTTACCCATATATACTGCATGCTCTTTACCCATATAGACTATACCAGTGCATGCTCTTTACCCATATAGGTTATACCAGTGCATGCTCTTTACCCATATAGACTAGTGCATGCTCTTTACCCATATAGACTATGCCAGTGCATGCTCTTTACCCATATAGACTATGCCAGTGCATGCTCTTTACCCATATATACTATGCCAGTGCCTGCTCTTTACCCATATATACTGCATGCTCTTTACCCATATAGACTATACCAGTGCATGCTCTTTACCCATATAGGCTATACCAGTGCATGCTCTTTACCCATATAGACTATACCAGTGCCTGTTATTTACCCATATAGACTATGCCAGTGCATGCTCTTTACCCATATATACTATGCCAGTGCCTGCTCTTTACCCATATATACTGCATGCTCTTTACCCATATAGACTATACCAGTGCATGCTCTTTACCCATATAGGCTATACCAGTGCATGCTCTTTACCCATATAGACTAGTGCATGCTCTTTACCCATATAGACTATGCCAGTGCATGCTCTTTACCCATATAGACTATGCCAGTGCCTGCTCTTTACCCATATACAGTAGACTATGCCAGTGCATGCTCTTTAGCCATATAGATAGACTATACCAGTGCATGCTCTTTACCCCTATAGATAGACTATACCAGTGCATGCTCTTTACCCATATAGACTATGCCAGTGCATGCTCTTTACCCATATACAGTAGACTATACCAGTGCATGCTCTTTACCCATATACAGTAGACTATACCAGTGCATGCTCTTTACCCATATACAGTAGACTATGCCAGTGCATGCTCTTTAGCCATATAGATAGACTATACCAGTGCATGCTCTTTACCCATATAGACTATGCCAGTGCATGCTCTTTACCCATATATACTATGCCAGTGTATGCCCTTTACCCATATACAGTAGACTATGCCAGTGCATGCTCTTTAGCCATATAGATAGACTATACCAGTGCATGCTCTTTACCCATATAGATAGACTATACCAGTGCATGCTCTTTACCCATATAGACTATGCCAGTGCATGCTCTTTACCCATATACAGTAGACTATACCAGTGCATGCTCTTTACCCATATACAGTAGACTATACCAGTGCATGCTCTTTACCCATATACAGTAGACTATGCCAGTGCATGCTCTTTAGCCATATAGATAGACTATACCAGTGCATGCTCTATACCCATATAGACTATGCCAGTGCATGCTCTTTACCCATATACAGTAGACTATACCAGTGCATGCTCTTTACCCATATAGATAGACTATGCCAGTGCATGCTCTTTACCCATATAGATAGACTATACCAGTGCATGCTCTTTACCCATATAGACTATGCCAGTGCCTGCTCTTTACCCATATAGACTATACCAGTGTATGCCCTTTACCCATATAGGCTATAACCAGTGCATGCTCTTTACCCATAGACTATGCCAGTGCATGCTCTTTACCCATATAGGCTATTCCAGTGCAAGCTCTTTACCCATATAGACTATACCAGTGCATGCTCTTTACCCATATAGACTATGCCAGTGCATGCTCTTTACCCATATAGGCTATGCCAGTGCATGCTCTTTACCCATATAGGCTATGCCAGTGCATGCTCTTTACCCATATAGACTATGCCAGTGCCTGCTCTTTACCCATATATACTATACCAGTGCATGCTCTTTACCCATATAGACTATTGCAGTGCCTGCTCTTTACCCATATAGACTATGCCAGTGTATGCCCTTTACCCATATAGGCTATTCCAGTGCAAGCTCTTTACCCATATAGACTATACCAGTGCATGCTCTTTACCCATATAGACTATGCCAGTGCATGCTCTTTACCCATATACAGTAGACTATACCAGTGCATGCTCTTTACCCATATACAGTAGACTATACCAGTGCATGCTCTTTACCCATATACAGTAGACTATGCCAGTGCATGCTCTTTAGCCATATAGATAGACTATACCAGTGCATGCTCTTTACCCATATAGACTATGCCAGTGCATGCTCTATACCCATATAGACTATGCCAGTGCATGCTCTTTACCCATATACAGTAGACTATACCAGTGCATGCTCTTTACCCATATAGATAGACTATGCCAGTGCATGCTCTTTACCCATATAGATAGACTATACCAGTGCCTGCTCTTTACCCATATAGACTATACCAGTGTATGCCCTTTACCCATATAGGCTATAACCAGTGCATGCTCTTTACCCATAGACTATGCCAGTGCATGCTCTTTACCCATATAGGCTATTCCAGTGCAAGCTCTTTACCCATATAGACTATACCAGTGCATGCTCTTTACCCATATAGACTATGCCAGTGCATGCTCTTTACCCATATAGGCTATGCCAGTGCATGCTCTTTACCCATATAGACTATGCCAGTGCATGCTCTTTACCCATATAGGCTATGCCAGTGCATGCTCTTTACCCATATAGGCTATGCCAGTGCATGCTCTTTACCCATATAGGCTATGCCAGTGCATGCTCTTTACCCATATAGGCTATGCCAGTGCATGCTCTTTACCCATATAGACTATGCCAGTGCATGCTCTTTACCCATATAGACTATTGCAGTGCCTGCTCTTTACCCATATATACTATACCAGTGCATGCTCTTTACCCATATAGACTATTGCAGTGCCTGCTCTTTACCCATATAGACTATACCAGTGTATGCCCTTTACCCATATATGCTATGCCAGTGCATGCTCTTTACCCATAGACTATACAAGTGCATGCTCTTTACCCATATAGACTATACCAGTGCATGCTCTTTACCCATATAGGCTATACCAGTGCATGCTCTTTACCCATATAGACTATGCCAGTGCATGCTCTTTACCCATATAGGCTATTCCAGTGCATGCTCTTTACCCATATAGACTATACAAGTGCATGCTCTTTACCCATATAGACTATACCAGTGCATGCTCTTTACCCATATAGGCTATACCAGTGCATGCTCTTTACCCATATAGACTATACCAGTGCATGCTCTTTACCCATATAGGCTATCCCAGTCATAGGCGATTATACGTTGGTGCACCGGATGCACGTGCAACCCCTAGTGGCCAGATGATTTTTTTTTTTTTTTGACATATAAACGATAGTTGATGACTGATTGGGCCGGCTCACCCTACAGGCGAAACAGTTTCCTGCATGGGGCGCCAGTTGGGCTAGGGCGCTCTGTAGCCCTCACAAAACAACAATAAACAAACACAAACAAAAATCGCTGGTGTGCGCCCAGGCACCCCCTCCTTTTCTGCACAATCAGTGCCTGAAATTGGGCGCGGGATTGCGGGAATCCCGCATCTGTTTGCGCGAACCGATGTCTATGCTGCAGAACACTGCATACGACTGGACAAGCCGCTTGTCACAGACAGGATCCATGCGCAGCGTCCAGGCAGCTGCAGCCTGCAGCAGCTGAGTAGCCTACATCGGAGGTGAGTGTCACTTCACCTGCCTTAGTGCCTTCTCCTCCCCGTCAAAAGTGAACCAGGAAAATACATTTTAAAAGGCTGTAGGCTGCTTTAGTTTAGTTTAGTTTCCCTCTTTTTGTTTTGTTTCTGTTTGACATCTGCTAGACTAGCGTTTAATCCTGGTCACTTTCATTAGTCTGGAGCGATGTTGAAACATTTCTGCTGATTCATATAAGGTAAACAACTCATTGACAAAGCACCCAGACAATTTTTATTGTGAAGAACAGATGCAGCGGATTGGGCGTGATCAACCCTTCCGCGGGCAACGTTGCAGACAGAGTAGGAAGGCTGATCCGTGAGCGGCTGCTTCTGGGACACGGGTCGGAGTCTTAATCGGCCTCGGCTGGGTCTACTGGGCGAGGGTGTATGATGTTGACAGACCCGAAACACCTTACAACCCCAGCTAACATCACTGATGACGCGTCCCAGCGCCTGCTGTAGTATGTATTTTAAACATAGAATCCTGGCTCCCCTGGCCAGTGACACTTAGGAATAGCCTAGGTGACAACCAAGTGTTTGGTGACAAGCTGGAGAGACAGTTGACGGTCGGAGAGACGGCATCCGGTACGGGATGGGTTTAGCACCCCAGCCTGGCTCTCTCATGAGGGAGAAATCCACAAATGCTACAGATTCGCCTCCTAAAAATCTGTGCATAGATCGGCACAGCCTGGGGTCCTTCAGGCTAGAGCGAGGTGCTCGGTGCAGGCGAATGACGTGCAGCGCACAGGCCTTCTTGAGGCATCCTCTCTGCCCATGGTACAGTAGGATTGCCTTTACCCCAGGAGGGTCTGGTGAGACGAAGGAGGAGCCCGGGCTGGAGTCCCACAGGGCCTTAGACCCTCCATGCACCGAAGGGTCTTACAATACTACGGTGTAGCACTAACTCTTATGATGTAACATCACTGATGTTACATCGCATGCTGTAGTATGTATTTTAAACAGCTGTGACTATTGACAGAGAAGGAGAGAGAGAGAGAGAGAGAGAGAGAGAGAGAGAAATCACACAATTGATCATTGAAATACTGTAATTTATAGATTCATTATGCTATAACTTATTTTTTACTGATACTTATGCTTAACCCAGTGGCACCCAAATCAAATCTCGCCTAGGGCACCAATATGACTAGAGCCGGCGCTCTTCATATCTACTAGCCTCTTCATTTTGCTCTCAGAGTGCACCAGATTAATGCATTTTACTTTTAAATTTACAAAATGTATTTGTCCAGGGGGGCATCAGCCCCCCCTACATACCCCCCAGTCGGAGTACTATTAACTTCTTGGTGGTGCTACCCCTGTTTGGAAAGCCTAGAATCGCCTATGATGCCAGTGCATGCTCTTTACCCATATAGACTATGACAGTGCATGCTCTTTACCCATATAGACTATGCCAGTGCATGCTCTTTACCCATATAGACTATGCCAGTGCCTGCTCTTTACCCATATAGACTATGCCAGTGCATGCTCTTTGACAAATAGTTGTTGTTGTTAAGCCATTGAATTGGCCAGTTTACATGTGAATTCCATCTGAATCCCCTGTGGATGGAAACTGCCCTTGGCTTTGTCTACCGATATGGGGGGAATAATGTGAAACATCCTGTCTGATTTTCCCACTGTACTTTGGGTGAATGCTCATGTTATCACTTTTCAACAAAACGTGTCGAGATGTGTCAGGAGACTACATTCAATATTAAACCACATTCATGTGGAAATAAAAGTTTCAAGACCAAGAAAATGTCCTATATAACCCTTACTGTAGACTATTAGAAAAGATGTGTCAAAATAACACGTGTTGTCCCTGAGCTGATTCAGTGACACGTTTTGAAATTGTGTTAAAATTGAACACATTATGTGTTGTTTTTAACACGTGATGTGTTCAATTTGATGATGTCATTTGTGCATGAATGACATCACTGGTCCACAACTTAACTCAACTCAAATCAACTCTCAAACTGTCAAACTAAATAAATGCCTGCAAAACTGTTTACAGTTTATGCGAGATCATGTGCAAAATAAATCAGCATTGTTTTTCGGTGAAGTTCTCCTTCAACACTATATCACACTTACCATGCGTTCACACTGCAAGCAACTTGATATCTTTGTTTTCATCTGTCATCATCATTTACTGCCTGAGAAGACAAAATGATCATGATACGTATCTGCTGGGTTATTGATCCACACCATTGACTCAACGATTACTTCAGCAGGTGCTGAGATTTCTGATGATAGATGGTAGATTCAGTGAGAGATGGGCAACTTAAATGTCTTTATTCAGGACAAGGACATTAGCAAGTGATTAATTTCTCATAAGACATTTGGTTGGCCTTCCTTGACTGATTATTGAACGCCCAAAAGTACAGTAGGAGCCAAGAAAATTAATCGCTCTCATGGATGTCAGCAAGAGTTCAAACCAGACGTTGCTCCCCCCGACGTCGACTTGGATTCATAGATTTCTTTGTACATCTAAACCCATCTGAGGTTCATTTCACTGTAGTGTAACAAGACCGAATATGTGCTGATGTCCCTGTTAAATGTTCTACCACTGTTTCCACAACATTAGCTTCCCATTCAATGTGGCAGCCCCGGGCTTCTTTGGATGACACCAATTCAGCAAATGTTATATTCTTGTCTCTGACACGTCTGTAGCTTTGGGCGAGAGGTGCTCATGTTCACAGTTTATTGATTTGGCTGTCCGCAGCCGCAGATCTATTGATATGAATCATTAAATTGAGTGTTATTACCCTTTAAGTCGGGAGCCGAGGGGAGATTTTGCAAAATCTATAATGACAGCAGCCAACGGGACACAGTGCCATCTTTTCATCAGGAAATCCAATCTGCCAAATTAAAGCTTTCACCCGCTGGGCTCTGGATTGTTTTACAGGGTGGCGAATTGATAACAGAGTGACTGATGGCTCCTTGGGTCTGCCAGAGAGGGCATCCCTTGTCTTGCACTTATTGAGGGGGGAAATGGTTATGTCTGCAAGTTCATTCTAGAAGAAGAAAACTCATGCGCGCGCACACACACACACACACACACACACACACACACACACACACACACACACACACACACACACACACACACACACACACACACACACACACACACACAGTATCTGCCTTCAGGGTTTGAACTGTGAAAGAGGGAGCTACTCTCCTTCTAACACACCTGGATCATTTTGCCTGTAGAAAAATGAATTAGGGTTCTACAGATGCTAGTCTCGGTTTCCAGACGTTTGGTGAGCGGCACCAACAGCGCCACCTAACCACCAAACGTCTGGGAATTTACTGTTCCAAATCTGGTTCAGAGCCCGGCGAGAACGGCCGGCAGCAGACACGCCTACATTTTACACGTATTTACGTTGTCTGTCTTGTTTCCATGGGGACCACAATGGAAATAAGCCTTCGGGCTTTATTGTGTTTTTATCCTCGGTGATATGTTGTCTTATGTCCTGTTTTTATCACCAAATAAAGTCAATCAATCAATCAATCAATTTATTATTAGAATTTTATTTGGTAGCGGCAATGCAATGTTTCATAGTTCCAATATAGAGCAAGACACTGATGTGCTGCAAAGAGAGTTTATACCTGTTGTTTATTTTACAGTAATTTTTCCTACCCGGAAGTGGTCCGCAGCGCTTGCTACTGTGAGTCATCAGCAGGCTCTGTAACGTAGCCTCGGGAGTCGGGCTTATCGCTGGGGGAAAGACCTCTAGCCGCCGGGGCCGGATGAAACACGTCCTATTAACAGGTTATGTTTGTTTCTAAGTGATTAATATGTTTCTCCGCAAACGCGACAGCACCGGTTCTGCATGAGCGTCACTGCTCCCAGAAAGCAGGCCCGCCCACAACGCTCATGATTGGTTCTCCGATGCAAGGCTTCCAACAGCACCACCTAACGTTATGAAAAGATTTAAATAGTAATATTCTGTCTTACAGTAGTGAAACGGATTAAGACTGAGAGCTGAGTCTATACAGATCCAGCCTAATGGGTTCAAATGGAGCATTTTTGTGTTCCCTCTGCATGCATACCAAATGTATCAGGGCATCCTCACAAGGAAAACCACAAGATTGGTCTATTTAAGGTGGTTAAAACTGTCG